>NC_043003.1:16158312-16185812 GCF_006345805.1 Octopus sinensis
GCATTACGTTGTGAGTTCAAATTCCGCCGAGGTCGACTTTGCCTTTCATCCTTTCGGAGTCGATAAATTAAGTACCAGTTACGCACTGGGGTCGATGTAATCGACTTAATACCTGAAACTTTCTTTGCTTTTCATGTTCATACCATCGACTGTTCACTCTCCTTCCGAAATTCTAGCCTTGTATAAACTTGAGTAAAATTTTATCTTCTGTTTTAATCATTAGACTGCAGCCATGCTGAGGCAACCGTTTTGAAGGGCTTCGTTGAACAAAGCGACCCCGGTAGTTATTTCAAAGTCTGGCACTTATTTTATCGATCTCCTTTGCAAGACCGCTAAGTTACGGAAACGTAGAGAACGTAAAGAACCAGAAGAAAGGCTGTTCAGCATTTATTCCATCGAGTGGGCAATTCGACTGATTTACGGCCTTCAAAAGCCCAAATATTACGCATAGCTTTTAGACTCTTGTTAAAAAAACATATATTAGCGACGGGGGCAATACTAACACCGAGGGATAATATTATTTATCTTCACTTAAACGTGGACGTTCAGTTACAACAAACTTTACTGCTGTAAATACATTGAAAGAAACTCTCATATAGACTTTTGGTGCAAAATGTCTGCCGACGTCTAGAGTTCAAATGCAGCCGACGTCAGCTTTACCTTTCATCCTTTCGGGGTCGATAAAATAAATACCAGTGAAGTACTGCCATTAATGTAATTGATTTCCCACTCTCCCCTTAAAATTGCTGGCTTTGCGCCTAAATCGGAAAGAATAAACAATGAGGCAGCTTCTGAAATATCCTTTCTACTGTGGGTATACAGGCTGAAAAATTGGGGGAAGGGCAAGTCGATTATATCGACCCCAGTGTGCAGCTGGTACTTCTTTCATCGGCCCGAAAGGATGAAAAGCAAAGTCGACGTCGGCTGAATGTTGCTTCTGAAATATGATGAAATCAAACTTTCACACAGAAATTCTTCTCATCTTTTGGAATAACAAAGTACAAACATCCAAATTCGTGTTATTTTTTTTTTCTTCTTCCTCATCTTTTTGCTTTATCCCACGTATAATATTCTGTGAAATCAGGACAGCAAATAGTATGCGCTTGGAAGGCTACAGGTGATTCATGTTTACCTGTCATCCATGGAACCATAAATCCATAATTTACGATTTCTGTGGATGTGTTCCGTGTTTTCGTTGTCACTGAAACAAACATATTGTTATCCTACTAAATGAACCATATCATTTCAACCTCAGCATCTTTCACACCGCTTCAGATGCTGAAATATTGCGGACATTAATATAATCCTCAATACCTCTGTTTTTGTTTCTTGTTCTTAAACATTTGTTTCCCCCTCGTAACAGTCACTGAAACACAAGCGTGTATTTTATTAATGTATTTACTTATTGACGCATACGCAGCTGTGTGGTTGAGAAGCTTGCTTGCCAACCATGTGGTCGTGGATTCAGTCCCAATACTCATCACTTTCAGCAAGTGTCTTCTACTGTAGCCTCGGATCGACCAATACTTTGTGAGTGAATTTAGTTGACGGAAACTGAAAGCCCGTCGTACGTGTGTGCGTGTAAAATTAAATTCAAACTTATGATTGTATGTTACGCGAAAACATTTCATATAATTACATCGTTGCACCACACATTTAGAACGTTCAGAATTTAGCTTCCAAATATAGTTTGATTATAATGGCGTTTCTTCACATTTATCAGTTGTCTTATACTTTGGAACAGTAACCATATCATTTCTTTTTCCGTATAAGCAAGGCGCTACATCCCTTTCTTTCCATGATGTTAGTATTTGCAGTTACCTTCAAATAGCTCTTTTTGTCTTTTTATATCTCACCTTTGTTATGTTAGATATATCTCACCTTTGTGATATTTTTATATCTCACCTTTGTGATGTAGTTTTACGAGACCGTGCATTAGCCATTTTTCTTCTGTTTTTCCTTCTTCTTATTTTTGTTTTTCTAAACTTTGATCCGAAGGTGAATACGTTTCCTATCGACCCTACAAACTGGTCTTTAAAAGTTAAACCTTATTTTATTGTTGAAATATAATACTTCGAACACACTCACACACAGTAATACGTACTCACAGACACAGACACGCAGGCACAAACACATACACACACAAATTAAAACGAAAGTATAAACCGGATGTAAAAAAGCTGCATTAAAAATGTGAGTATATCTATGTGTGTGTGTGTGTCTATGGATGTATGTATGTATATATGTGAGTGAATGTGTGTATACACAGATATATGCAATGCATATATACATGCATCTATACACACGCACACATAAAAAAACACATAAATGAAGCAAATTTATATGAAAGACAACTAAAAAATACAAAAGAATAAATATTAAGAGAAATTAATAGATAATATATGGGAATGAAGGAATAAACGAATAACGAAATTATGTGCGATTACTATAAATATAAATTTAGCTTGAAACATTGAAAACTGAAGAAAACCAGTGTTCAGTATTTCAAGTATATGAAATCGAGGAGGGAGATTTTTGAGCGACAGAAGCAGTTTATTTGGCTTTCAATGACCTATCTGTTTTAAGTACGATGCACAGATTGCTATTTTGAACTAATACTGCTTCTGTCGCTCATAACGAATTTTAATTCAGCCCACCGGCTTATTGCGATATCAGTAATTTTCAATTACTGCTTTGCTATATCAGTAGCGACTGATTTTGTTTTAGCACACGGCTGCTTGTGGATGCCTACTGCTGACGAAGCTTAAGGAGACAAAAATGCGTAAAGGCAATCTCACTACCATTGTTGGACGGTTTTCGTCTGTTATACAAATTTTTCTGTTTCTTAACATTATATGTTTATAAGAACTGCTACATCGCAGTTTATCAGCGAGATAGCAGTTTTAACGACGTATTTGCTTTAAGTATGATACATAGTAATAATGGGCACACGCAGTGGTTCACTATCACTTCTCTATTGTTAATCAATTGGTAAAGATCTTTCGTCTCAAGGCAGTCATTGAAGAATGAGGGCATGTCTTTGATGAGGTCACGAATAGCAACGAAAGGATTTTGACAAACAACCGATAAATTGTTTAACCAAACGCATTAAACAAACCATCGATTTGTTAGATGGCCAGATATTTAGTCGGCTGACTAACAATAAAGAAGTGATATGAAGCCAGTGCGTGTGTTCATGATTATTGGCATAATGACCCTCCCGAGATAAAACAAGATTTGTTTCAATACACGAATTCATATCAGGAATTTCGCAAACCAAATACTAAAACGAAGTATGATACACATATTGCTATAAAAGAAAATACTTTAGCCAAGACTTGTAACCGGATAAACACATGATATTTAGTCGGCTCACTAAGAATAAAGAAGTGATATTAAACCAGTGAGTGTGTTTATGATTATTGACATAATGACCTTCCCAAGATAAAACAAGATCTCTTTCAACACACGAATTCATATCAGGAATTTCGCAAACGAAGTATGATACACATATTGCTATAAAAGAAAATACTTTAGCCAAGACTTGTAACCGGATAAACAGTCTTTTACAGAGCAATCAACGCTTGTCAGACGGAACCATTACTCAAAGTAGAAACATATTTTATCGTAACTAAAAAAAAAAAAAATCAATTATAGTGAATTTAAGGCTAAAGATCATTTAGGTGTCATTTCAGTCTGAGACTATGTTTGTCATTAATATTAAGACGTTATTATGATTCTGTTTTGAAGCTGATACCTATTGGATTTCTCTGAAAATAATGTAGATTCGATAAATGTAAGGGAGACGTGTAATAAGGACGAAGAAGAGAAAAATTTAGGGGAGAGGGAACAGGGCGTGACGGTGGATATCCGTATGTGTATGCCAGTGTTTTGTCTGTGTATGTGTGTCAGTGCGCTTATGTGTGTGTGTCAGTGCGCTTATGTGTGTGTGTCAGTGCGTACGTGTGTCAGTATGTGTCTGTGTGAAGAAGAGACAGAATAACGATTGAGTTATATACATATGTATATGTATATATGTGTGTGTGAGTATATGTGTGTGTGGTGTATTTGTGTGTGAGTGTATGTGTGTGGTGCGTTTGCGTGTGTGTGTATATATATATCTACAGGGTGTTCCAAAAGAAACAGTGCACTGAACATTTTCATAGGTATACATAAAGAAACAGTGCACTGAACACAAGAAAGGATATTTATAGTTGAAAATGTTTTCCCAAAAGATTTTAAATATTATATTTAGATAATTTAGATATCTAAATTTTAGATATTTATATTAAATATTCTTTTGTTTCAGGGACCCTTTGAAAATGGTGCTTACCTTACAAGAAAGGATATTTATTGTTGAAAATGTTTTCCGAGATGGTGGCAAATACACAAAAGAAGTGCAAGAGTCATTTCAAGAAAAATTTGGTGCAGAACGTTTGCCGCATCGAAATTGTGTTTCCGCTTTGTTGCATAAGTTCAAAAAAACTGGAAGTGTTCAAGACAAACCCAAAAGTGGCCGCCCAAAAGTCGTTACAGATACAGTCTTACAGAATGTTACCAACAAACTGCAGAGGAGCCCACGAAAGTCTTTGAGGCGTTTGTCTCAAGAAACTAGGATATCTCTAACATCAACTCACCGAGCAGTGCATCAACTTAAATTCTTTCCATATAAAGTGCATGTTGTTCATGAACTGAAGCCTCAGGATTCAGAAAAACGCGTACTCTTCTGTCGGTGGTTTGAAAATTTTATTCTAGAGAAAGGTGAAAACATTTTAAACCATACATTCTTCAGTGATGAAGCATGGTTCCATTTGTCCGGGTACATGAACAGTCAGAACTCTAGAGTGTGGTCTACAATAAATCCTCATGCTCTGTTTCAGAAACCACTCCACGATCAAAAAGTTGGTGTTTGGTGTGCTTTGTCAAGGCGGCGTATAATTGGACCTATCTTTTTTGAAAACACCATCACATCTGAGTGTTACATTCATAACATCCTGGAGCCATTTTTTGATCAACTGACGGAGCAAGAAAAGCAACAAGGCTGGTTCCAGCAAGATGGTGCAACTGCACATACGGCTCGTGTCAGTATGGCTGCAGTTGGTGATGTCTTTGGGGATCGTGTGATCTCTCGTGGTTTGTGGCCACCTCGATCACCGGATTTAACACCTCCTGACTTTTATTTGTGGGGCAAATTGAAAGACTCAGTGTATGCAGACAATCCTCGAACTACGGATGAACTGAAGCAGAAAATAACAAGTGTTATTCAAAACATCAAACCTGATGAACTTGAGTGTGTTTTTCAAAACACGCAGCGTCGCGCTCGTTTATGTCTGCAGGTGAATGGCGCACACTTTCAACAGTTATTGTAGATCATATCTTACTGCACGAGTCAATCCTCAATCGTACTTTAGTTGATAAGGTATTGAATTTGTGAATATTTGCAATAAATAGTATTTTTCTGTGAGTTTTGTTTCTTTGGGTTATTAGCATATTCCTACTGCACTGTTTCTTTTGGAACACCCACATATACATATATATTTATATATACTCAAACCATACACACTCCAACACATTTAAACAGTATTCACATACACATACACACAAATACACAAACACACATTTCTTACTTCATACACACACTAGCACTCACACCTTCATTATAGTCCTGCACGCTATTCGTACTCATAGTAACCAGTCTATAATACACAGGCGCTTCTCAACACTTTTGTCACCTCTATGTCACGTATACGTCCTTCGAGTATGGCACACAAAATGGCCTCAGGCACGCACAAACACATATACACACAATAGCAGAATACTCACATGAGCGCACGCATACTCATGCAAACGTGCGCTTATGCCTGACAGTCTCATGCACATATATGAAAAGAAAAGAATCACACACACACATGAAAAGAACCGCACACGCACACACACACATACACACACGAACGAGTACATACATATTCATACAAACACTCATAGCATGTACGTACTCATTTGCTTCATACACACACTCGCGCAGGCACGCATACATATATGTCAGACAGCCTCGTACACACACACACATGAAAAGAAAAACACACACACAAGAAAAGAATCGCACACGCACACGGACACACACGAACGCATACATACACATTCATACAAACACTCATAGCATATACGTACTCATTTGTTTCATACATACACTCACGCAGGCACGCATACATATATGCCAGAGAGCCTAGTACACACACACACACACTGACACACAAACAAACAGAAAAGAAAGACACACATATTCACAAGAACACGTACGCAAAAACACACCCTGGACACGCATATCCTATAGCTTCATGTACACACTCGTGCATGCACGCACACACAAACACACACACACACAAACGCACACAACTGCCCGGTCACAATCGTGCTCCTTTGCCACCACGCTTAAGGTGATCCATATACCCCCTCTGATCACTGCAGCAAGCCGTGATCATTCGTTACATACACATGTGTTCCTTTTACTCATATTTTTATCTCTTTGATTATTTCTTCAAAAGAAGAGCGTATGCCCGAAATACAAAAGACTTGTCCTTCCGATTTCTTCTATTTCCTGAACGTAATACACTCTGCTTCTTTTTTGTTTTTTACCTCGTCTTCCTGTTTGTTATATCTTTGCACTATTGTATGCATATATATATATATATATATACACACACACACAAACTCACAAGCATACAGAGGCAAACAGATAGATAACAGACACACAAGCAAATAGACAGGTAGGTAGGTAGATAACAATTGAATTATATACATATGTATATGTGTTTGTACGAGTGTATGTGTGTGGTGTGTTTGTGTGTGTGGTGCGTTTGTGTGTGTGTGTATATATATATATCTAAATATATACATATACATATATATTTATATATACTCAAATCACACACACTCCAACACATTTAAACAACATAGATAGATAGATACATACATACATACATACATACATACATACATACATACATACATACATACATAAATACATACATCATACAAAGGGAATATTCCAGAGAGATAATCTTTCTGTATTTTTTTCATTTTGGCACCGAGTCCGTTATCGTTCCTACTGCAGAAAACAAATGGTTACATGCTAGGATTTTCAACTGCTAGAAATATCAATGTAACACATAATTTCTTTCTAGACAACCTGAAGATTTATGCTAAAAATATTAACAATGCCAAAATATAACTGGACCTAATGACAACATTTTTAGCTGATATAGGCATGGAATTTGGCCAAAAGAAATGTTCGTATTTGGTCATAGAACGAGGAAAGTCAGTTCCCCAAACCGAAAACTTGTGCATTAACGGTCTGTCTATCTTCCCTTTTCCACATAAAGAATGTTACAAGTACCTAGTCATAGATGAAAATTATCATATGAAAGCACCGTAAATAAAGATAAAGTAACTCGAGAATATTGCACCAGACTTAGGAAAATATGGCAGTCGGAACTCTCCTCGTACAACAAAACAATATCCCGCAATGCATTTGCAGTACCAGTGTTGATGGCAACATTTAAGATACTTGATTGGTCTGTAGAGGAAATCCACTCCATAATGTTGTAAACAGCAAACAGAGGTATTAGCTTAACGCACGGGAAGTGAGAAAGTCTTTTACGTTTCGAGCCTATGCTCTTCGACAGAAGTATCAAATTGGTTTGCAAAATTTTGTTCTGGTAACTTTGATATATATATGTATATATATATATATATGTGTGTGTGTGTGTGTGTGTGTGTGTGTGTGCGTGTATAAATATACCAACGAATATAGTGTGGGGGGTAAGAGTATAAGCGTTAATGTGATTATGTAAGCAAAATAAATAGAAAAGAAGACAATAGTATACCTCCTTGGCTAAGTCCATCGAGTATCACTTTCGTGGTTCATAATAGATAGTATTTACCGTACAGGTGGTTGTGGTGGGCGGTACCATTTTGTAATTGGGAAAAACATTTAAACTACTAAATTGTAATTACAACCTAATTAACAAACGTATCGAGTTATTGATTTACTCTTCTGGTTTATTCAGTAAAACATTCCTAAAGTTTCCATATTCAAATTTCCACACAGAGATACCACTTAATTAACTCACCTGCATATAACGAAATGAACTCTATAGCAAAGTACCCCAGGTACTTTATTATAGATTAATTCTATTTCTTAATTGAACCACTGTATAACACGATGGAGAATCTTTTCTTAATTAACTCGAGTATTAAATTAATTCAAATATTAGCGCCATTTCTTTCGGCTTTGCGTTCTGAGTTCATATTCCACCGACGTCGATTTTGTTTTTCATCTTTTTCGGGCTGGTGTAGGATGGAAGATTGCAAAGATAAAGCACTATACAAGAAATTGAAAACGAATGAAACTGAAAATAGGTGGATAAAGAAAAATGCATGGACAATTTCATAGGAACGTTGAAGATAAAACAGACAGAGAAAAAAGATGGCTATGGATGACTAAAAGTGATTTAAAACCGGAAACGGAGGCTCTAATCTGTGCTACCCAAGAGCAAGCACTAAGAGCCAATTACATCAAATACGGAATAGACAACACAGCAGAAAGTGATAAGTGCAGAATATTTGTGGACAAAATGGTGAAACCGTATGGCACATTACCAGTCAACGTACGCCACTATCCCAGAAGGAATATAAGAGACGTCATGACAATAAAGCAAGGATTGTCCATTGGACACTTTGCAGTAAGTATGGACTTGACAGAGCTAAAAGGTGGTACGAACAAAAACCCGAAGGCGTCATAGAAAATGATAATATAAAGACCCTATGGAACTTTATGATTCAGTGCGACTATGGGTTAGAGAATAGGAAGCCGGACATAGTGTTAATTAAAAAAGAATGTAAACGATGCTGGATCACAGATAGAGCATGCCCAGCTGACAACAAGGTATGCAATAAGGAAGAAAGAAAAGTCGATAGATATGACAGGTTAGCTTGGGAGGTTAACCAGTTGAGGTCGCTGAAAAAGGTGATAGTAGTACCAATAATTATCGGATCCCTGGGAACAATGAGTGAAAATCTTGAGAAGTATAGGGGCTGCAATAAGGGTGGAGCACTTGCAGAAAACAGCACTGCTTGGAAATAGCAAAGCTCGAAAGAAGTCGCGGAGTAGGCCGACGTACCTTGAAATTTTGGATGGAAAAGGACATGCGTCCAATGTCAGAAAATAAACTAATGAACCCAGTGAGAGTGATTCGGAGGAAGGGTACTTAACTGGAGTAGAAATATTTTGCATTAGTAAGAGTCTGAGAGACCATGCGGGTGGGCTACAAAGGATGGTCGTAGTTGAAAACAGAGAGGTAGGAGTTTAAAGCAGGGGGGAAAGAGTAGAGAGGAGGAACAGGGTGATGGGGCTGTTAAGGATGAGGAACAGGAACGCTATACAGTGAACCCTAAAAAAGTGGTGGGTGGACATGCAGGGGAAATGAACCAACTAGATAATGAATTGCTTGAAATTCAGACGACTCACCGATTTGAATGTTCCAGAAGGAAAAATCCCCATTAATATGAGAAGGGTAGGTAGGAGTACAATAAATAAAGTGACACAAAAGATAAATACTTATTTCTTTATTACTCAAAAGGGGCTAAACACAGAGGGGACAAACAAGGACAGACATAGGTATTAAGTGGATTACATCGATCCCCAGTGCGTAACTGGTACTTAATTTATCGACCCCGAAAGGATGAAAGGCAAAGTCGACCTCGGCGGAATTTGAACTCACAACGTAACGCAGACGAAATACCGCTAAGCATTTCGCCCGGCGTGCTAACGTTTCTGCCAGCTCGCCGCCTTATAAAGATAAATACTGTCATACCATACATCCAGACGAAGGACATAATGCAAACAAAGAATCTTCTCCGGGCTATTGCGCTACTTGAGGAGAAATTACAACTTAAGAGAACAAAAAATGGCGGAGCAAAAGAACCGTGATGGAAACGACGCATTGAAAGGGACATAATGTGGGCAAGGTGGTAGTGGTGGTGGTGGTGATTTCTTCCACTGGAACTCATCAATAAGGTTTTAGAAAAAGAGTAAGGTTGTTTAACACAACCCTTATAAATGTTAATTCCTCAATGAAATTATAGAAATGGCCTGCAGTTCCCCACCAAAATTATACCATATCGTCTTATGAATATACATCGCAAAATGTAGGCCTATTATGTAATAAAGGCGAGATGATCAAGGATAGGCTGGCTTTGATTGATGGTTAACTCGTGGCTAAATAGCACAAAAATATGCAATCATAAAAACTCGTACATTGTGAGAGAATCTGATAGATGGAAACTATGAGGAATCCCCTCCTATACACATAGACATATATATGCGTATGTGTGTATATGAGCATATGTGTGCATGTGTATATGTGTGCATGTGCATATGTGTGTATGTGTTTGCGCTTGTATTTTTTCGGCTTGACAATCGATGCTGGTTTATTTACGTTCCCGTATCGAAGCAGTTCGAGAGAAAGAGGCGAATAAAATTTTAAAAAAAACATAAAGTATGTGCTGGGAGTCTATTAAACCGACGAAACTTCTTCAAGGTGATGCCCCAGCATGGTCACAGTCCAGTGAGGAAAACCAGTAAAAGAGTTAAAGAGTTTGAGGTGAACCACATTATAAGAAAACCTGCAGAGGAGGGAAACCGAAAAGATACATAAAAAACAACGAGAAAAAAATCACAGGCATTGTTATACAGTCAATAGTTATTTTGCACATCTTCGCCTCCTTCTTTGATATACACAAGACAGGAGCAAATGTAAACAACTGCTTTCAAATAAAGAAAATGTTCCATTGCCAATATCCAAGATTTATACACATAATCCGCCGTGGCATGACTGAAATGAAGACTTAATAATAATAATAATAATAATAATAATAATAATAATAATAATAATAATAATAATAATAATAATAATAATAATAATGATGATGATGATGATAATAATAATAATAATAATAATAATAATAATATAATAATAATATAATAATAATAATAATAATCACGACGTTAAGGCTTTACAAGCAAGATTCTAGAAAAATACTAATATTGGGAAAAGGAAAAAAAATAATTGTATATTGAAAGTAGATGAAAAAATTCCTGGTAAAAACATGCCAAAAGAACCGGCTCAGATAACTGAAGCATTTCTTCAAACAGAACCAATGTCTGGAAAGAAAGTCGAATATGTTCTAGAGTGGCATTAATACATAAACAACATGGTTATTGTTTATAGACCAACAGTAAAACAAATGCAGATATATTGGAATGATATGGCGGTTGGGGATAAATTACAACCGCGATAGAAAGTAGATAAGAGGAAGAAATGGAATGGAAAAAAAAGAATTAAACGACAAATGTGGTCAAGTGTAACAACTGGAAGAGTGAAACGAAAATGATGAAGATCAAAAACCACTGGAAATCTTCTGGAATTTATAAAGTTCCATTATCCATTCCAGAATACTTTCGCTGGTCTTAAAACTTGTCAAAGTACTTCTCTTCATATGAAATGTCTAATATCAAACCATGCCCCAGTGTGGTGAAATTCGACCAACAAAGAATTAGTAACTTAATCTTCCTCGGGAGAATACAAATTAGGTTTCACATCTTAAGCTATTGAATAAAACTTTTAGTGGTGTCTTAGAAATATTGCAATCTTTCAATTTAAAAACTTAACAGCCTGAACGATATACATTTTCTTATATAAAGACGCGGCTAAATTATCTATAAGTTTAGACATAAATAAATTATTGGAAATTGTGATAACAAGTTCTGTAGATGCTAGGTGAACATTTCTTTCGGAGTATACGTTCATTTCTGACATTAATCAATATGTACCAAAGTATTTGTAACATAAAGGAAAAGGAAAATATTTGTGTACCTGTAAGATAAAATGTCCTCATAATAAACACGTATTCTACCTTTGATTGTCAGCTATCATTGAGGAGACAATCTCATTTAGATTAAGTTCAGGTAGGTTTCGAAGATTGAAATTAAATCAAAGATTAAATAAGGTGTAAATCAAAGAGAAACTAAGGTGCATTTTAGCCACATTTAAGCTTATTAAAAGTAGAAAGGATAGGATCCGATCTTATGAACATCGACTTACCTTAATAAAATAATAATTTCTTCCACTTTGCTAAGACGTGATCAACTTAAAGTTTAAACGTAAAATTCTTTACATTTTGGCATGTTAGGGATAGCCCTAATAATCCTGACATACAGACTGCTAGATCCACATGTAGATCTAACGGTTTGTAAATCCTAACTTTTCAAACCACTGCGTAGACGCAGATTATGCCCGGCGACAGAGAGGATGCCGGTAAAAATTTCGAACAAATTTATCAAACGTCCCACTGAAGAAACTGGCCTTCAGCAAATGCTTTTTTGCTGGAAATAGTTAGAAATCGTCGGTCTGGGTTATAGTTGAGATGGTAAATGTTTTTAATTTTCATTCCATTCGTGAATTTATCCTTTTTTATGTTCTAGCACAACGCTTCCCTATTTGTAAGCCTCTTATTGTATTTCTATATGAATAATATATAGTCTAATGACTAATTCGTTTTTTGTGCTAGGCCACTGGTAATAATAATTTATTATTACCCTATTTTATTATGTTTAAATATTGCTTGATAAATTTGTTCGAAATTTTTACCGGCATCCTCTCTGTCGCCGGGTATAATCTGCGTCTACGCAGTGGTTTGAAAAGTTAGGATTTACAAACTGTTAGATCTACATGTGGATCTAGCAGTCTGTATGTCAGGATTATTAAGGCTGTCCCACTGAAGAAACTGGCCTTCAGCAAATATATGCATATATATGAATATATATATGTATATATATATATATGTATATATATATATATATATATATATATATATATTATATATATATATATATATATAGGCATATATTTGTGTATATATATATGTATATACATATATATATGTATACATATATATATTCACATATATATACATATATATGTACATATATATATATGTATATATACATATATGTACATATACACATTTATATATATATATGTATATGTATATATATATATACTTATATATACATATGTATATATATATATATATATATATATTATATATATATATATACATATATATACATATATATATATATATATATATATATATGTATATATATATATATATATACTTTATTTAAAGTACTCAGAGTAACAGGTTTTGTTGAATTTTCTGCTGCTTTAAATAAAGCATATTACTCTACCACTGGTATTTGAGTACTCTTTTTTCCACCTTGTTTCACATTTATGTGTTTACTCCGGTATGTGTATATATATATATATATATATATATATATATATATATATATATACAACGATAAACGCGTTACAACGATACACGCGTTCTTTAAACGTACTGACAAGAGTATTCTCCGAGAAAAGGATGAAAAATTGTTCTTCGTTATAGAGCGGACAAAAAGATTTACTTTTGTCATATGGGAGGGATCTAAGTAGAATTTTCCATTCCAAATCGAATTGTTTCTTATGTCCCTTTAGAGACCAAATTAATTTATTAAGCCCAGTTTTGTTGCGTTTATTGATATGTCTAAATTTAGAGTAATGATTAAATATTCTTTTCGACAACTGGGACGATGAGCTACCTATATATAAAAAAAGGCATCGGAACCGGAAGCAATTTTACAATGACAAAACAAAGTTTCTAATCTTAGAATTACTGCTAAGGAAACAAAAAAGATTCGAATTTATATCAGAAATATTAATATTGTTGTTATAATTGTTCAAAGAATGGTTAGCATAAATAATATCACTGTTATTATTTTCATTAAGTAGATTTGTATTTAACACGAAATGATTTAACAAGAAATGATTTGTGAAAGATTTTTGATCTTTGAAAAACTTATTCTTATTCGGAATGGTATCTGGAAAGTTTTGGAAAATTCTTATCTATAGCTTCACGAAACTAGTAAGGGAGGTTAGATTTGATCTGGTTATCATATGGAATGATCAGCCAAACAATTTTACTAGGCCACACCTTGTTATTAGAGTATTTATCCTTAAAAGTCCAAGACCTATTTTTATTACGCATAAAGGATTATATCCCTATCTCTCTCTCTCTCTCTCTCTATATATATATATATATATATATATATGAGAGAGAGAGTGTTTGTATACATATATATACACACATATATATGCATATATATATATATACATATATGTATACATAAATATATACACATATATATACATATAATTGTAAATTAATCATAAAAGGGTAAAATGTATCAATTAAATTAATTAATTAATCAATCAGTTAATTGATAATTTCACCAAGTAGATCGGTACGTTAAAATAACCTTTATAGGTAAAATTATACAAATATTTTATAATTTTGTTTATAATTATAAAACATTTGTATATATACGTATATATATATAATATACGTGCTTTGTATATGTATGTTTGTGTATTTTAGGGGTTTCGAAAAGCAATGTATTTTCATGCAAATAGTCTGGTGTCATACAACAAACAGCTCGCACACGTTGTATGAACATATACGCCATCTTCTAGCCCATAGAAGACAATGGATATAGTAAGCAACATATTCGGCATTGCATGCTTTACGAATTTCGTAAGGGCAACAATGGAAAACTAATGTACAGTATAACCTGATGGAGTGAGTATTCGGAAATGCGAAAATTTGTTTAAGAAATTCAAAAATGGTGATTTTGACGTCTTTGATGGATATCGATCCGAATGATAACTTAAAGAACTTACATAACTGAAATATGTTTCGACCAAAGACTGGCCCAGACCATGTCTAAGTTAATAGCACCACCTGATAGGATGTGTTAATTATTTTATGTCAAGTTTTGTTTGTACCATGGTCCATTCAAGTAGGGAGTTGGTGACTGGGATGTACCGAGGTATGAGTGGCTTATCGGGTATCCCTTGAAGAAATTTCGTTTGAAGGAGATGGGATCTTTATCTTCTTTGATTTGTTTTGGGACAATGTTAAATACAGCAGGACCTGTTGAGCAAAAGAAATTGTGTTGCAGTGAATTCTGTGTTGTGAGCCCGGATTGTCTAGGGAGCGTATGGAACGTGGCCACAGCCTTGGATGAATTCAGAATATGACGTTAGAGCCGTTTGGGCAATGCTCGTAGTATATTCTCCATATTGTGTAAATGATGTAGCGCTGTCGGTTTCCGTCTACCAAATCCACTCACAAGGCTTTAGTCGGCCCTGAGGCTATAGTAGAAGACACTTGCCCAAGGTGCCACGCAGTGGGACTGGACCCGGAACCTTGTGGTTGGTAAGCAAGCTACTTACCACACAGCCACTCCTGCGCCTGTTTTTATATATTTAATTTATTTAATTTATTTTTTTTAGTGCATGTTCTCTGAGTTGACTCAATTCTCGTAATATTTTGCTTAGTGTGGGGGAACCACAAGATGCGACAGTATTCCAGGTGTGGCCGCATGAAGGAGATGAGTGGAATGATGACGCCGCGAAAATAGGAATTTCAGAGAATCTATATCGAAATATCGGGGGCGTATCTCAAAGGCTTAATAAATCTTGGTTAATTGCGCAAGATCATCTGAAATAGATTGGGAAAGCGTAAAAAGAAGGGAATAGGGTACCTCATGAACTGCTTTCCAAGAATAAATCAGCGTGCCAACAACATAACCCAAGAAAAGATAAATGCATCAGGCTGGGGTGGGCCCTAACACACCCTCCTCCAGTACGGTCATATTTTCTCTTCCTGGGTACTTTACCAGTGGAAAAATATTCAGAAGCCGGGACGATGTCGAAACGGCACTCTTAGCATTTTCTCTTCTAAACGACCTGATACTTTTAGCTCTGAGAATCAGAAAACTTTTGTTTCGAAATAGGAAATTATTATTGCTGACGATGGCGATTAGATTTTGAATGAATGAATATATTTACGATGTTTTATGCTGATTTTAACTCGTTATATGAAATGCGATATTATTTTTCAGGACCCTTCATATGTAAATTGTGTGTGCGTGTGTGTGTTTGTGCCTGCGTGAGTGTATGTGTGCGTGTGTGTTTGGCGTATGTAATGTGTGTGTTTGAGTATGTGTGTGTGTGCGTGTGTGTGTTTGTGCGTGCGTGTGTGTTTGGCGTGAGTATGTAATGTGTATGTTTGTACCTGCGTGAGTGTATGTGTGAGTGTGTGTTTGGCGTATGTAATGTGTGTGTTTGAGTGTGTGTGTGTGTGTGTGTGTGTGTGTTTGGCGTGAGTATGTAATGTGTGTGTTTGTGCCTGCGTGAGTGTATGTGTGCGTGTGTGTTTGGCGTATGTAATGTGTGTGTTTGAGTGTGCGTGTGTGTATGTGTGTGTGTGTGTTTGGCGTGAGTATGTAATGTGTGTGTTTGTGCGTGCGTGTGTGTATGTGTGTGTTTGGCGTGAATATGTAATGTGTGTGTTTGTGTGTGCGTGCCTGCGTGTGTGCATGTGTGTGTGTGAGTGTGTGGGTATGTGTGTGTATTTGGCGTGAGTATGTAATGTGTGTATGTTGGGTGTGTGTGTATGTGTGGGTATGTGTGTGTGTACGTATGTATATGTGTGTGTGTGTGAAGTAGATATACAGAGAGGTAACCGTATGTGTAGGAGCGACGGGTTTCCTTCAACATATGATTGCAAATTATAACGCCACACAAGCGCACCTACATACACACACTCACACACACACACTCACACGTGTGAATGTGAACAAAGACATTTGGACCTAATAATATATGGTGAACGCACAAACCATTTTGTTTTCTTGAGTTACATCTAGCTCGGTATTGATTTGATGAAAAACTGTGATTTTATATAACACGGATGTTATTGATCAGGAAGCGAACACCACTGTTATTATTACAACCGCCACCATCACCTCCCCTACTCCACTAACACCAGGATCACTACCAACCACCACCACCACCACCACCACCACCACCACTAACAATAACGACAGCAGCAGCAACAACAGTAATAATGTTAATAATAATAATAATAATAATAATAATAATAATAACTGTTATCATTTTAAACACCAACAACAACAACAATGCACCCACGCAAAAGTTTTCTTAACCAAATAAAGAAATCAGTGAGCGAACTATTAGTTTCACGTTTGCTTGCAAGAACGAACATATCTTGAATATGAATAAACAAGCCGAGAAGACAAGGCAACATTTTGTGACAAAAACAAATGCATCTCAGCCAAAAACATTTTTTTTTATTCAGCAGAGAAAAATGGAAAGCCACCTACATATGTAGGCAATTTTATAAAACTTGTTTTCTCTACATCACATGTTTTTAAACTTCTTAATTTTTAATGTATCCTGTTTTATATGAAAGAACGTAATACGCGGTAATCCAAAAATTGAAAGAATCATGTAACAGACGAAGAATCGAAGAACTTGTAGAAGTCCAGCATAAATTCTTGTATGCCCGGAATTAAATACTTTACAACGGAGCAAATCTCTTCGTTCCATCGAGGAACAACTGAAACTAACTATAGCTGACATATGGATCGATATTTCGTCCATACCTGAGGGAAGAGCCTTGAAATCGTGTACTAGCCTTTTTAATTTAAAACTAAGCATGGACCCAAGCCGTATAAGGAATTGGTATGTCACACACCTATACACTGATGCCTTAAAACTTAGGTCAGCGAGAATCATAAGCATACTGGCACTGAGGTTGATCTCTGGCTTATCGACAACTTTGAGATACAAATTAGACAGATGGTTTGGACCGCTGTTACCAGAAATTATGTGATTGACTGATATTTTAATATACTTATATGCCCCAAACGTTCCTTGAAAATTACAGAATCATACCAGAGCTCTTGCTTGTTGCGTGTTCGAAAGAAACGGCTATGAGACTAATGATTCAGGAAAGGAAGCTCAGCTGTTACGCAGGTGGAAGCAGAAGCCGACGCCACTTGAGAGTTCTCTGCTCCGAGGAGCTCGAACGAGATGAAAAATAAAAAAAAAAGAAAAGGCTGAGCAATGGAGCAGTGGACACTAGCAGCAACAGTAGATCATGGAATCTGCTGTTCCAACATCGCCGATAGTAAGCCTGTTGCAACTCTGACAGTGTCCAGAAAAACCACCCCGTTATCGATCCCGAAAAAGAACGACAGGTGTTACCTACTCCAAGTAGCACTACACGCAGGTTACGGTTCCATAAATAGTAGAGTAAGCCATCTCGTGCGCGGTCTCAGAATCTAGCGACCAGACCACCACCACCCCATCCCACTGCCATAGCAGCAGTAGCAACCAGAAACCCCACCACTCACATCATCTCGAGAGAATGGAAAGAATATAGACTACCAGCGGTAAGACCAAACTGGCAGATCCAAAGGTATAAAAATGAAAGACGATCCCAGAGATGAAGAGTGAACCTTAACAGACAGGAACCAAAAGCAGTGAGAAGTCCAATTCCATCTTTAGGATACAATCATAGATTTGAAAGTACTTTGTATAGACAGCAATATGGTGTGGTGAAACCCTGGCCAACTCCTTTCATAAAGGAGACACTCCTTTCTAGATTAAGTTGAGGCGTGTTTGAAAGATTGAAATATAAACCAAAGAGTAAAGAAGGTGAACAGAATATACATAGGACAGGCTGTGTGGTAAGGCGTAGGAGTGGCTGTGTGGTAAGTAGCTTTCTTACGAACCACATGGTTCCGGGTTCAGCCCCACTGCGTGGCACCTTGGCAAGTGTCTTCTACTATAGCCTCAGGCTGACCAAAGCCTTGTAAGTGGATTTGGTAGACGGAAACTGAAAGAAGCCCGTCGTACATATGTATATATATGTGTGTGTGTGTGTGTGTGTGTGTGTGTATGTGTGTATGTGTGTATGTGTGTGTGTGTGTGTGTGTGTGTGTGTGTGTGCGTGTGTGTATGTTTGTGTGTTTGTGTTTGTCCCCCAACATCGCTTGACAACCGATGCTGGTGTGTTTACGTCCCCGAAACTTAGCGGTTCGGCAAAAGAGACCGATAGAATAAGTACTAGGCTTACAAAGAATAAGTCCTGGGGTCGATTTGCTCGACTAAAGGCGGTGCTCCAACATGGCCACAGTCAAATGACTGAAACAAGTAAAAGAGATTAAAAGAGAGTGTTTAATATTTCTTTATCCTACATACATATATCAAAGATCTTAAAATTTTCAGTCGTCGGTAACCATGTATAGCGCCATTTCATCCTTCTTTAGAGTCGTCAGCACGACATAACCCAAAGCAAGTAAACTACGCTAAAATTAAATTATTTTACAAAGTTCTTATAAAGAGAAAATAGTTTACAGTTTGAAAAGCAAACTTATGCTAGACGCCGTTATCCTTACATAATAAAAAATAACAATAATTTCTTTTAAAACACGATAATAATGCCAATAGCAATCACAACGATGATAGCTCTGACAATGATGCTGTTGCTGCTGCTGCTAATAATGATGATGATGATGATGACGATGACGACGAGGGGGAGGAGGAGGAGGAGGATTAGTGAGTACATGAGCATTGAAAGAATATAGCTGCATGTCTATCTTCCTGTTTTATCAATCTTTTTGTTCTGTCAAACGTCTGTCTACCCACCAGCCTGCCTTTCTATCTATCTGTCTATCCGTCTATCTTTTTGTCTATTTGGTTGTTTATATGTCTTTCTAGCTCTCTGTCTGCCTTCGTTATTTGTAATCGTTCTCTGCATTCGTTTGCTCGTGTTGTTTTCCGTCAAGACAGCCGCCTTCTTATTCCACATTTATTGTTCGCTTGGTAATCAAAAAAAAACGGATTATATCGATGTATGTACGCTGTTCTTTCATGGATAGTTGAAACAACACAAAAATAAACCAAAACGAAACAAAACAAATATAAGCTAAAACAAAAAAAATACCGAGAAAAAAATCTAAAGACAGTGTAGTATACAATATACTGTACTAATCCCCACAGAATCTGAACGAAAGACGTTCATAAAGTAACAACGAAGAACATATTAAAGAAACCAGTTCTTGAAACAATACTGAAGGGACGAATGGAAAAATAACCCTGATCACTTTTATCGATTCAACTATATTCATTTGTCTGCTTCATTTTCTTCGATTTTTCTCTTGATCTATTGTCCTTATTGTGTTTTGTTTGCTGCTGTCTTTCTTCTATTTCTTCTTCTTCTTCTTCTTCTTTCGCTGCTAGAAGATTATCAAAGATTAACGAAAATAGCAAGCAAATGAGCTGGTCATGACTTGGCTTGTTTTGATCCTGTTTTGTTTTTTTTTTTAGTTTTTTATGTGGTTTGGCTGGGTTGTTTTTTTGTTTTCTTTTCTTTCAGTTCGGGAATAAATATAACGATATATATATCTTTAACATACCTATTAGAGTACTTTTCTTTATTGTGCATGCTTATATATTAGTTCGTAGTGGTATTGTTGATAAAGATTATCCATACAGATGAAAAGTAAGACAAAGAAAGGAAAGGATAGAGGGAGGGAAGGGAGGTAGGGAGAGGGAAGGAACTGCTTAGATGACATTTGGTTGGAAGCCATTTTAGTTAACCATTGATTATACGTATGTGTTTTCAGCGTGTGTGAGTGCGTGTATATATATATATGTGTGTGTGTGTATGTGTGTGTGTGTATATATATATATATATATATATATGTATGTATCTATATATATGCATGTATGAATAAGTATATATATATATGTGTGTGTATATATACATACACACATATATCTATATACATACATATAGGATATATATATGTATGTATATGCATAATAATATACGCATATATAGATAGATGGATATATTTATATGTGTGTGTGCGAGTGTGTGTATTCATATGTACATAATTTTATGTTGGTATATATTGAAGCTAATATGAGCGAATATAAGTAATACTTGATAACCCTTTCACGATCTGATATTCGCGGTTTGTTGAGAATGCTTGGTACTCAATTCAAGGTAGATATGTATGGTTTCTTAGCATCACTTTGGAGGAGAAGCGGACGTTGAAGAGGAGAAGCGGACTCAGAATAGAGGAAGTTTGATACCCACTTCGATGGTTTGCTTCGAATTACAGTGAATTTAAGCAAAAACGGCATTTCGTGATCTCAAAAATGCAGACACTATGCTCGTTTTTGCAAGAGTGTCCAGTACTGAATAATGATCTCCATCAAATTTTTTGTGACATGCAACCGGTAGAGGACTCGGGGCTGAACCGAGAAATGATATAACTGCCTCCGATGCAGAATTATATGAAGGCGGATGAGTGGTGTGTTATAGTCAATTTCCGATCCATAAGATAACTGAGCAGAGTTAAAAGTCTTGGCTCTGATGCTCGCTAAGAGATTGACGTTCATTGCTGATAGTGCTGTCAGCGCCTCAAATACAAGTGCGAGACCGGAAAGATTTAAACAAAGCAACCTTAACCTCATGTGATACATCGTTCAGTAGATCATGTCTAAATCTAATGAACAATTTGTATCAATCTAAAACGTGTGTCCATCGCTGATAACTACATATTATGTATGTCTTCTTCAGGCACGTCTTCACTGATTTTATTCAAGTTCCAGATAAGGGCCCTCCATGACGTATGACAGGACATTCAACATGTATCTACATCATGACAGCTAGGCAGAGTTGAAGTTCTATTTAATACTAAAGGCCTCGCAGTTCAATATTCCGTGGCCTCCTACTGCAGCGAGTACTTTGCATTCTTCCCCACTTATTTGAGAATACAGGTGGTTTACCACCCGTATTCTCAAATAACATTTAAGTAATCATACCGAGGGTACCACCAAAGCTGGATCTCTGATGGATATTGGTATGCATAGTATTCGAGGGGAGCGAAACCTTATGTGAAGAGAACGAAGTGGATGTACTGGTTCTGAGCCACACTCTATGTAAAGACAAGCATTTCGAAATGATCCAAGGACTCATATTCCTACCGGGAGCTGAAGAGGGAAGCGGTGTCCTTCCGTGAATTTGCCAAACGTGTTTGTGGCGAGAATGGTTAATGTGGATGGAGCAACTTTTAGCATTGCACTTGTATGTCAGAGAACAATGGCTGAGAGAAAGCACCTGCCTTTCGTGGTCAGAGTTAATCTTGAAGCTGTGGTTTTCTCTAGTTGGGAGTCCTTTTATATCAAGAGAACTATAACCATATGTGTATTAATGTATATGTATATATACAATATATACCTTTGAGCTTACTTTTTTTCCATCTTTCATCAACCCACTTTAAGAAAATTCCCGCACTATGTATAATTCCTCTTTGTAATGTCCCCTTTTCATTTGATAACCCTGTGGTATATCGGAAAAGGAGATGATTGACACTGTACTGAAGAAATATGAGCTGGTAACCGTAACGCGTCAATCGTTCGCAAGTCAGCGATGGTCTGTAAGTTTTTACGGCGTAAGTGTTTCGTTTGGACAAGATCTGTAGGTGGATAGCAGATACGTTAAGAATACATTTACTGTACGACTAGTCTCATAAAGAATTTAACTGAGAGGTAACTATTCTTGAAATATCAACTGTAAGAATTTAATTGCTCCTGAAAGTAACTCTAGTCGAGAATCCTAAAGGCACATGTTGCCATCACGTACAATCAGCGTGATACATTGTGTGACAAAGCTGTACCTCGAATTAGAAATACAATCCAGCGGGCGGGTTTCTATACTGTTTCCGTCGGCTTGAGACTATAGAAAATTACACTCGCAAAAGATGCCATGCAATGGTAACGAACGCAGAACCTTGTGGTTGCGAAGCGAATTATTTAGCCATTCGGTCACAGTGCTGCGGCAAATACTATGCCAGGTGCTTTTGCTTATTTCCTTATCAAAATATTTATAAAATGACACGACATCTACCCAACTCTTGAGAGTAATTCTTTGTAGCTTAATGCAATAAAGTGTTCTCTGGTGTTCGTTTCTGTCTACGCATTCAAGGGCATTTAGAACATCTAATGCAGGGTTTCAAGCAACCATGATGGTGTCACGTCCGTAGGAACCAATACTGTAAACTCCTGTTTGTCTTAATTTCTTATATACATGCATACATTGAGCATTATGTGTATTGATTAATTGATTCTATTTCGGGAGTTCTAGCGTCGTAAGGACTGTGGAGTCACCACTTAATTCTTATCACTCCTAGATCCGTTCTGGCCCGGAGGCGAAATATTTTTCCCACGTGCGTTCTGGACCCCAATTATGAACTCACTTGCATACAGCCAATCAGAGCTAATTTATGTGCGCATAACAAGTGATAAGGTTACTTGGTTAAGGAATGACCATGCTTCATTTCTCTTTTAAGAATGCTTGTTCTTGTTTCAACTATGGCTGTCTCTGCGTAGTTATTTGCGTTGTTTACTTTGTAAAGCAGTAACGTGAGAGGGTTGCCTGCACATCACCCTCTACCCACATTTTTTCCATCCACATCTTTACCATATGGGGCCCTAACAAAATCCGATAATAGGTATAGATGCAAATCTGTCTAATTACTTGTCTCCTTCTAAAATCAGGCATAACTTGGCGAACGGTCGACTTACAAAACTGTTCTTCGTCTTGAGTTTACTTGGTAGGGTATGCTTGTTAACTTGACAACAAGGTCAAGGTGAGCTTTCATTGGCTGTATGCAAATGCGTTCATTTCTTGGATCCGGAACTCTCGTGGGAAAAAAATTCACAGCCCGGAGTGGTAGAATCCGTCAGGTTCACAGCTATGGGTTAAATAAATTTCCCCAGGATAGAGGAGGCTCCCGTTGTTTTTGCTGAACTTCTAGCATTTATACTAATGTACAGGTACCAATATCTCATTTAATTATTTAAGTAAATTTAATATTTGTTTAATTCAGAGTGTGACCACCACTCTTTCGGATAATACAAAATAAACCGCACTGGCTTTGGAACCAAGGGTTCCGGAATATTCGACATTGTACCTGTATGTATATGTGTGTGAATGCGTGAGCGCGCACATGTGTGTGTGTGTGAGATAAAGAGAGAGGGAGAACGAGAGATAGATAAAGAGAGAGAGAGAACGAAGGAGAGAGAGGCAATGGTACACAGTATGTCCAATGTGTTACTCTCCAAACTACGAACTTAGTTTTGCCTCTTGGTTGATATGATGGCGTTTTAAACATAACCAATGTAAATATATATATATATATAATATATATATATATATATATATATATATATATATATATATATATATATATATATATATAGGGAGATGTACTGGCATAGCAAGTAATTTGATCTGAGATCGCGTGCTGAAACGAAAACAATTGTATATATATATATATATATATATATAAATGCGCCATTTTAAAGCCAGGCACATGGGCCAGGTTTCCCGGTTTCTATAGCGTATGTGTTCCCCAGCTGGACGGGGACGCCAGTCCATCGCAGCGTTACTCATTTTTGTCATCTGATTGGACTGTAGCAACGTAAAATGAAGTGTTTTGCTCAAGAACACAACACGTCGCCCAGTCCAAGAATCGAAACCACAATCTTACGATCATGATGCTGACACCCTAACCACTAAACCACGCGCCTCCACACACACACATATATATATATATATATATATATATATATATATATATATATATATATATATACACATATATATATATATGTGTGTATATATGTATGTATGTATGTATGTATGTATGTATGTATGTATGCTTGCATGCATGCATGCATGTATGTATGTATATATGTATTTACATGAAATGCAAGAGAAGTGAACACGTAATTACTCTGATAACGAACGGAACTGCACAATAGTATTGAAATACCAGACAATATTAATGGATTGACATTAATTGGAGTCGATAAATAACATCGTTTAACATAATGGTAAATAATTGGTTGAAAACGCAGTAATAAGCATAATGGTTATTTTATTGGAGAAACGAACACAGCCGGCGAATCTTTACAGTGTTGAGTACTTCATACACTTAATTACATAATAAGTATTTAATACTAAGACAACACTGATGTGTTTAAAAGATTATAGACGAAATTGGTTCTCTGGGAGAGCTGCTGAATTGGGGGAAAAATATCGGGCATTTAGCGTTATTATAATCTTTTTGTTTAGTGGGGGGTGTTTTGTGTATTTCTTTTAGATCCACTGATATGGCTGTACGGGTAAGATGCTTGCTTTGTAATAACGAGCTGTTTTTTTTCTTTTTTTTTTTGGTTCAGTCTCACTGCACGGCACTTGGCCAAGTGTCTTCTGCTACTGATCCAAACCGACCAACGCCTTGTGAGTAATTTTGGTAGGCGGAAACTGTGTGAAACGCGTAACCACATGTGTATCGTTCGCGATTTTTTTTTCCTTCGTCTTCTTTTCTATTGGACTTTCCTCCGTCTCCTTTTTCTGAAGAAGAGCTTTGCTCGAAATGTGAAACCACTTTTCTTTCCTTCCCTGAGCGTCTGCTAATACTAATATATATATATATTATTGTGTCTGGGGAGAGTCATTCTCCTTTACTTAACACTCTCACCTGTTCGATTTTCACTCATTTACTTATTTATTTTTTCGAAAACATTTTCGTTGCGTCTTGCAAACTTTTCAATAGTCATTCATTCTTAGTTAGTTAGTTAATTTGGCTCAAAAGCAAATAGCAAGGCCATGTAGGGGGACATGGAGTTAAGTACAGGGTGGTGTTCATGTAAAGAGTTCAGGCCACTTGAGGTCAAGGGAGGCTTTGAACAAAGCGGTCGTCGGCATCTTCACCATCTCGTCTGGCAGCTTGTTCCACGGATCCGCAACCCGGACGGAGAAAGCTCCTCTCCTTCGATTGAGATGAAATCGTCGCAGGTAGAGCTTTTCGGAATGACCCCGCAGCCGACGCTCTGGAGCAGGAGTGAAGAACAGCTCTTTCGAGGTTACACTTTCCGCTTATGATGTGTGGCGAGAATGAAATCACCACACGGCGGCGGCGTTTTTCAAGAGAATAAAGGTCGAGCGTCCTCAGCCTTTCTTCGTAGGACAAATTTTTGAGACCATGAACCATGCGGGTAGCCAACTTCTGGACTCTTTCGAGATGCTGTATGTCATTGAGGGGATAAGGAGAAGAGGCTTGAATCCCATACTCCAATATGGGTCTCACCAGCGTGACATAGAGTGGTAGGAATATGGCTGCTGTGAGCATTCCGAATGACCGTCGAATCAAGAACAGAATTCTGCGTGATCAGAGCTGCGTTCTTTTTGTTTGTTTATTTGTGCACATGTGTGTGTGTGTGTGTCAGTGTGCATGTGTATATATATATATATAATTGTGACTGAGGGTGCCGAGTGGCACCTATAATGCTAGAACTACGAGTTATAACCCCTCAGAGCCGCAAGAAAGCACATTTTCATATACTGACAGAGTTATCTCCTCTGTCAGTATATGAAAATGTGCTTTGTTGCATCTCTAAGAGTTTCTAGCATTATAGGTGCCACCCGGCGCCCTCTGTCACAATTAGTGACAACTAAAATTTTCCTTTTTGCATTTATATTGCGTATAGCTACCTTGGTTTTTTATATATTGGGTTGGCAACTAAGTTCCCACGGTTTTTTTTTTATTATTTTGGAACTTATTGCGTTTTTTTAATTTTGGAATTTATTTGTTTTAGAGAATTCTATTTTTGAAGCATTTTGGAATCTTTTTTTTTTCTAGTTATTTTAGTTAATTTTTGTTTATTTTCAGATTATTAAAATGGAATGTCAAGTTAAGAAAAACGAGTATTTTCGACACCTCCTTTATTTTGCTTTTAATCAAGGTTACAAGGCCGCGAAAGCTGCTCGCAATATTTGCGCTGTGTATGGAGAGGTTGCCATAGCTGAAAAAACCGCTCTTGATTGGTATGCCAAGTTCAAAAATGGAGATTTTGATCTCAAAGACGCACCCCGTTCTGGCCGTCCCGTTGAGTTCGATGAAGAGCGATTAAACCAACTTTGCGTGGCACCTTGGGCAGGTGTCTTCTACTATAGCCTCGGCCCGACCAAGACTTGTGAATGGATTTGGTAGACGGAGATTGAAAGAAGCCCGTCGTATATATTTATATATATATATATATATATATATATATATATATATATACGACGGGCTTCTTTCAGACCAAAGGTTGTGAGTGGATTTCGTAGACGGAAACTGAAAGAAGCCCTCGTATATAGTAGAAGACACTTGCCCAAGGTTCCACGCAGTGGGGCAGAACCCGGTACCATGAGGTTGGTAAGCAAGCTACTAACCACACAGACACTCCTGCGCCTATATATTATATATATATATATATATATGTGTGTGTGGTTGTGGTGTGTGTGTGTGTTGTATGTGTGTGTGTATAAATACTATGCATATATAATATATATATATATATATATAATATATATATATATAAATATATATATATATA
>NC_043003.1:16188312-16191864 GCF_006345805.1 Octopus sinensis
ATTCAAAAGAAATCATCAAGAGCTTCCTGATGATTTCTTTTGAATGAAACAGTTCTAGTCCTGTAGAAGCTCTTCTATAAAATAAATTAATTTACTCTGCTATGTATTTAGTACCTTATTTACTGTGGTTAACCCCGACTCAATCCGGGACCTACATATATATATATATATATAAAGTGGTGAAGGCCGGTTTATGAGATTACCCTGTGTTTCCCGTCCATAAAGGGTTTAGATTATGACATATCGTCAGATCCCTAACCCTGTTGACCCAAGACCTCTTCATATTTTGAAGAGGTCTTAGGCTAACAGGTTTTGGGGTCTGACGATACCGCCATAAAGCTAAACCCTTTATGGACAGGAAACCCAGCGTAATGCAATAAACCAGCTTTCCTCACTTATAATATATACTGTTCTACATCTTAGAGTGAGTTTCTTCTCTGGATTTATGTTTTCTACAAACGATCCTTTTTGTTCTCTGGCCAGAGTTTTTCACAGAGATCATGTGTTTTTTGTTAAATAGCTGACCAGTAAATTGCGCTTCTGTATATTTACGGAAACCACGGATCTCTCATAAATATGGAACGATTTGACCTTGCTGGTCCACCAAAAACATCCCCACGCCATCCAACGAACTGTACACCCGCATGCTGCTGGAAAGAATATTAAAAAGCCATATTTTGGAGAGGTCTTAGGCCAACAGGTTTTGGGGTCTGACGATACGCCATAAAGCTAAACCCTTTAAGGACGGGAAAGATTCGTAGAAACAAAGGAAATTCTGATTTTATGCGCACCAGAATATTAGGAAAACGAAAATTGACCAAAATATCAAGAATTCAAAATCTGTAGATCTACATGTAAATAAATACTTTACATTAAAAGATTCTACGTCCAGAGATTAAGAAATACTATATAATTTAAAATCAAAATTAGAATTACGGTTGGAGAGCAACTTGTTTCGGTTGACCTTACATTACAAACATACCTTCCAATAACAAAACCATTCAAATACATACAAAGATTTATAACGTGTTTTTTACATTAATTTATGTTATTATATTAAGTAACGAGTATTAAAATTTTGAACTTAAACAAGAGACCGATAAATCTATACGTCCTCTCTCCACAAATGCACACAAAGATACACAGACATACGCAAGTTCATATATAATTCATATATAATTTGGTTATCGAATAAAGCGTTTGATTTGGTGATAAATCGATAGGGCCCATTGATTTGTTTTTGCCAAAATCTCACCTTAATTATAGCTTCAACAACTAAACATTCGTTGTCGCACCAGCCATGTCTTATATAGTGTGACGTTGTTATTATAAACGACACGTTACAGAAATCGAAGCTTACAATCAGTTAGACGTTATAATTGTCTCTCTGGATACTACATATAAAAATGACCGCATTGGTTGGTGTGTGTTTTTAATAGCAATATAAGAAGAGTCAGCTAGTTTGCAACTGCGAGTGTTGGTCCCATTATACCGATAGCTAAAATGGGAACGCAATAATAACAGAAGAATGTAACTAAAAACAACTACAACAACAGGAAGTAGAACAAAATAACAAACATAACAATATATATATATATGTAATGGATTGAAGAAAGACAAAGAATATAAACATGTATAACTGCATATAAACATACATACATACATATGTATATATATACATATATATGTATATATATGTATAATATATATATTTGTATATATATATGTATATATATATGTATATATATATCTATATATATAATATATATATATATATATATATATATATATATATGGATCCAGGGGATAATCATAATCCTTGGTAATTGTCTCCGCAAGACATAATGTAAGATCCTGGCTAGCATAGTATTCCCATAATCGAATCAAGATCGGTAAGACTCTGATTAATACAGAGGGGAAATACTTCGCAACTCAAGGTAAGATCCAGTCGCATTAATATAAACTCCGCACGTGAGTGATGATGATGATAATAATAATAATAATAATGATAATAATAATAATAATAATAACAGCAACAACAACAATAATAATAATAATAATAATAATAATAATAATAATAATAATAATAATAATAATAATAATAATAATAATAATAATAATGGAACAATGGAGGATGGAATATTTCCGAAGACTAAGATTGGTGTGGCGCTCAAAATTGACCGGATGGAATAAAATCCAAGTAGTTAATACATGGGGGGTATGATCACTTCGGTATTGAACTGGAATCATAAACTGGTGAAAGAGAGAACTGATGACAGCGCATAGAACCTTCCATTGAAACAGAGGAAAACAAGTTTATGGTGGTATGTAAAAAATAAGTACTGCGGAACTATTGTTGAAACATGTGAAGAAGCCCGGTGTCATTAAAACTGATAATTGTGTAAAGAAAGAAAATCTTAAAGAGGAATGGAACTCAAAAAAAGAAACAGCATGGAAGGAGAAAATGATGTCCGAACTGTTTGAGGAAATACGAACGTCAAGACAGATACAGAAGCCCGGTGGCTGTGTATGAGGAGGAGTGACCTGAAGACTGAGACAGAAGCGCTTATATGCAAAGCACAAGAACAAGTGTTAAGAACTAATTATGTGAAGTGCAGAATTGACAGCACTAACGAGAGCGACAAATGCAAAATGTGTGGTGAAGGGGTGAAACAGTATGGCACATCGTTAGCGAATGCCCGTAAATGGCACAACACGAATACAAAAGACGATATGACAATGTAGCAAGAATGATCCATTGGGAGCTCTGTAGAAATCACGGCCTACAAGGAGCAAAGACGTGGTATGAGGAAACCCCAGGAGTCAGCGAGAATGAAGATTACAAAATCCTATGGGATGCAATGATTCAGTGCATTCTCCTGACCAAACATCGGAAACCAGATATTGTTGTAAAGAGTAAAAAAAGAAACCTTACATGATAATAGACATAGCATGATCCAATGACAACAGTATCGAAGAGAAACAAAAAGAAAAACTGAACAACAAGACGATTTGAAATTCAAAATACGAAGGCTGTGGTCAATGAGGAGAGTAGACGTGATACCAATAATAATTGATGCACTTGGAAGTATCACCACTAAACTATCAATATGGCTGAAAAAGATCGGTGCAAGAGTGAAGGTGCAACACCTACAAAAATCAGCATTGCTTGGAACTGCAAGAATTGTTCGCAGGTTTCTTGATGCATGACCTGTAAAAAAGTGTCACCGTAGTCTGCTGGCTGTGGACAGCTGACACTTTCCATCATACCAATTAAAATAAGCTGAGTGATTTTCATCAATAATATAATAATAATAATAATACTAATAATAATAATAATAATAATAATAATAAAGTAATAGTAATAGTAATAATAATAATATAATAGTAATAGTAATAGTAATATTAATAATAATAATATAATAATAATAATAATAATAGTAATAATAACAATAATAATAATAGTAATAGTAATAGTAATAATAATAATATAATAGTAATAGTAATAAATATTAATATAATATAATAATAATAAATAGTATAATAATATAA
>NC_043003.1:16191964-16196964 GCF_006345805.1 Octopus sinensis
TAAATCGATATTGACTAATTATATCTTAACTTAAAAAAACACAAAATGATACAAATGAACAATCTATACTAATTAAAAAAATGTAATCATTTATAGCTTATTTATATCATACACACTGAAATGAAATGTAAAGTATAAAAGTGATAACTATGGAATTTGTTAATTAGCAGAATGAATGATAATTAGCCGAAGGAGGGGAAAAATTATAAGATTCAAGACATGGCTGTGTGGTTAAGAAGTTCATTTTGCAACTACGTAGTTTCAGGTTCAGTCTCACTGTACGGTACCTTGAGCTGGACACAAAACCGCCTAAAGAGGTTCAACCTGTACTACGAAAATAATCGAACTATTGGAAGGCATAAGGAATACCAAACTACATATTGTCCCCTACTATAACTTCGGGTATACTAATGCCTTATGAGTGAATTTTGTTGACGGTAACTGAAAACCAAGGGACAGAGCAGCTAACTGGAATCGAACCATGTCTCCGCCGAATACCGCGATAACTATTACACCAAAGCTGCTCACCCAATTCCTGTCACTGAATTTAGATGTGTGCATGTTTGTGTAACCATGATGTCCCGCTGGCGAAATATTTTTCCCACGAGAGTTCCGGATCCCAGTAAAGAACCCATTTGCATATAACCAATCAGAGCTCACCTTGACCATGTCAAGTTACAAAGGTTGGCATCGATCGCTAAATTATGCCTGATTTTAGGAGATAAGTAATTAGATAGATTTGCATCTATACCTATTATCGGATTTTATTAGGGTCCCCCGTATGGTAATGATGTGGATGGGAAAAATATGGGTAGAGGATGATGTGCTAGCAATCCCCTCCTCTTACTGCTTTAAAAAATAAACAACACAAATAACTACGCAGGGGCAGCCATGGTTGAAACACGAACAAGAACAACAAGAATTATTAAACGAGAAAAGAAGCATGGTTATTCCTTATCCAAGTGATCTTGGATAAGGAATGACTCAGCACCCATCACTTGTTATGCGCTCATAAATTAATTTGATAGTTGAGTTTTGATTGGCTGTATGCTAATGAGTTCATAACTGGGGTCCGGAACTCTCGTGAGAAAAAATGATGAGCCAGCTGTCTTTATTTGCCTTAATTTGTGAATATACAATTGTATTGTTTAATGTTGAGCAAACATATTAATGCCAACATGTCTGCATTATTCTTCGATATAGAAATAAATGCTACATGGATAAGGTTGTGAAACGGCTGCAGCCTCAGAGAAGTTACATCTTTAAAGAAAAACATATATTCACTCCTCATATTTTACGACTGAATGGTTTTGGGGTTTCTTAGCTTGTTGTCAGGACTCTCTTAGCTTAATGGTACCAAGCACTCAGTCGGAATTTGAGGGTGGATTCTCTGTAGAAGCTTGATGGTCAATTTCTAACGGCAGTGCCCCAGCATGGCCGCAGGTCTCAAGTTGAAACTAGCTTATATATATATATATATATATATATATATATATGATGTATATATAAAATATGTGTGTGAGTATGTGTGCACGTGTGTGTATGCGTATGTGTGTGTATATGTGTGTGTTACTCTCTGTGTGCATACATAAATACACACACTCACGCACACACATATATACCTATATATATATATAATGTATTTAAACATAAATAAAATTTAAAATTCCTATGCGTATTTAAAATATATTATTCAAACAAACATTTTGTTTATAATTAAATGAAATATAAACATTGTAATTTAAACACAGAGAAAAGGTTATTAACCTCAGGGAATAATATTACCTGATACTCAAGAAAAAATAAATATTTAATAAGATATAAGATATTCCGGATCTTTTCTGTTTGGTTGTCACTTTTCAACTTCTTCAATTTCTGTTCTAACTGATTTCATATTTGGTGTAATGATATAGTTTCGTATACTAACCGTTGCCATGAAATTCATTTTCGCAATAAATCAATAAAGAGTTATTAGCTTTTAACCCATTTTAACCCAGGTTAACTCTGTCGAAATTTTGAAGATAGTTATATAAGAAGGGATAACAAATATACGGAAGTGTCCAGTTAACCTTGCAGTAAATAAACCGAATGCAACTGTCCTCCTCTTCCTCCTGCTCCTCCTTCTCCTCCTCGTCCTGCTCATTGTCCTGCTCCTCGTCCTGCTCCTCGTCCTGCTCCTCGTCCTGCTCCTCCTGCTCCCTGCTGCCCCTCCTGCTCCTCCGGCTGCCCCTCCTCCCCTCCCCCTCTCTATATATATACACGCATATACGTATATGAAGTTTGACTTTTAAGTTTAATCGTAACGAAGACGCACGATATATATATATATATAATATGTATACACACATACACACACACACATATATATATGTACATAGTGTGTGTATGTGTGTATGTGTGTATGTATGTGTGTGTGTGTGTGTATGTGTATGTATACAATTTCAATCTAAGGAATAGTTTTGAAAATTTCCAATTCCAACTAGCTTCACATAAGCTGTCAAAAGAGTCAACACCAAAAGGGCAACCGAAAATAAAGTAGAGCGCTAATTGAACAGTTGTTTCTGATAAAACAAATTCCCTTCATCTTCCTAATATATCGAGATATTTACAAACGTTGGTTCAAAAGGCTTACTTTATTATTAAAAAAATAATCAAAAACAAATGTTTAGATCAACTTCGAATACAAATTTACCAAATTAAGTATATAAATCGGAGCAATGAAAACATGCAAATCTTTTCAAAACCTTAGCGTTTGTCATCATATGTTTACCGTTGTCGCAATTTCAACAAAGGAATAATGTTTCTTAGATACCGGTGGTCCTTAATTTGTCCACATACATATATGTATACTACACACTCATAGATAGATATAAATATATAGGTTTATATATATATATATATATATATATTATATATATAATACACATACATACACACACAAATATATGTATATGTATATAAATATATCAATAAATCTATATATCTATATCTATATAAATATCTGTATCTATATATATATACATACATACATACATATATATATATAATATATATATCTACCTATCTATCCATCCATCTATCTATCTATCTATCTATTTATATATATATATGTGTATATAAATATATCTATAAATCTATATATCTATATCTATATCTATGTATATCTATCTATCTATCTATCTATCTATCTATCTATCTATCTATCTATCTATCTATCTATCTATCTATCTATCTATCTATCTATCTACACACACACACACACACACACACACCACACACATATTTGTATTTACTCAGAGAAGATAAGCACACAATGAATTTTAAAGTAAAATGTCTTTTGCTTTTGCATCTTGGTTCAAGACAAAACCTTTGTTTCCCAAACAAGTTTGTTATTGCCCTCTCTTCCTTTGTTCCTTCTCTCCTCCTCCCCCTCTCTCCCCCTCTGTCTCTTTCTCTCTCTCTCTCTCCACTTCTATCGCACTTCTCTCTTCCTTCCTTTCTAACTTCTAAGCTAGAATTATTTTCTTACTCGACGGAATTTCGGTGTATTTGATCAGCTATATAAACAGAATAGACTATTAAATGGCGGTGTTAGAGGCGTTGGTATAGATTCTGATATCCACGTGGGTCTTACAAAGCGACGGCGACAACGTAGACGATGATAACAACGGAGTATATCTCAGTACAGACTTATTCAACTATTGTTTATAAGGATGTTCTGGTGTTATCGAGATGATGAAGATAGTTATGAGGCAACCGTATTAGAGATATTTGTAGTACTACGAATTGAAGAGGAAGTATTGGGTTGTTCGGAAAGTTCGTGCCGATTTTTAAAGGAAAGAAAAAGGTCAATAAATACTTGGCCTTACCCAAGCTTTACCAGGTGCTCATGAACGACGGATTTTGATAGGTTGAGGCTTTCTGCCAATTCTCGGGTTGTGCAATGAGGGTTATTCTCAATTAATGACTTAATTTGGTCATCATCTGTAGTGGATGGTCTGCTTGATCGCTCTTTATCAATAAGGCTACAATCTCCAGCTCGGAACCTTGCGAACCACTTCCGTACAGTTCTTTCGGATAAAGAAACATCACCGTAAACTGCGCATATTTCTTTTATTTGTTTGTAAGGCATTTTTCCCTTCACGGAAAATGAAAAGCAACAAGTGCCGAAAATGAACTTTCTTATCTTCATTTTAAAGGGTTACAGAATTAATACAGGTTATAGGAACATAAACCTTCTTCCACGAAAAGATAGTTTAAACTGTGCTCTAAATGGAGGTGTAGTCAAATCCTATTTTATGGACTCAACCATGTTCTAAAATAAGTCGAAAGGTAAGCTACTATAAATCAGCACGAACTTTCCGGACAACCCAATAATATAACAAGTTAGTAAGCTGGTGAGCTGGCAGAATCGTTAACACACCGGGAAAAATACTCAGCGGTATTTCGGGGTCGATTAAATAAGTACCAGTAACGCACTGGTGTCGATATAATCGACTTAATCCGTTTGTCTGTCCTTGCTTGTCCTCTCTGTGTTTAGCCCCTTGTGGGTAGTAAAGAAATAGGTATTTCGTCTGTCTTCATGTTCTGAGTTCAAATTCCACCGAGATCGACTTTGTCTTTCATCTTTTCAGGGTAGATAAAATAAGTACCACTTGAGTACTGGGGTCGATGCAATCGATTTACCCCTGCCACCAAAATTGCTGGCCTTGCGCCAAAATTTGAAAACAGCATAACAAATTACTAATTAATGTTACTCATTACAAATAGTCATGTTAAGGGCTCATATTCACTATAGTAAAAAGGGAACTTATCGGTTATGATAAATTCTTGCAAGAATTTGCTTTAGACATGGAACAGATAAAGTCTGACTCCAAAGCACCAGCGGCACAAATTGAAATACTGAGGTCACCAAGGTCAACTGTAATGAACGCTCATAAAGACAAGAGTTTCCATGGTCAATATTTTCGTGAACTGGACATCCACTTCATAAAAATGGC
>NC_043003.1:16209464-16234464 GCF_006345805.1 Octopus sinensis
TGGACGTGGTGCATACAAAGTATTAATAAGACGCTCAGAGAAGGAATGAAAGGGTATTTTACGTTTCAAGCAAAGCTCTTCTTCAGAAACAGGAGAGAGAGGAAAGTCCAAGAGAAAAGGAAGATGGAGGAAAAAAATCGCCAACAGTCCACATGTGGTTATAGACAATAATTCAAGTAAGCAGATAAAAGTTTGGATTTTAACGTATAAAATGTATATACACGTACACGCGCAAAAAGAGAGAACAGACTCAAAATGTTCAAATGATAAACAGTCAGGTATATATATAGTCCAGAGCAAACTTAATCAGATTACATAGATAGAAAGAATTAGAGGGGAGAAAACGTTACAGGCCTGACAGCTGTTTCTGAGGGCTTGAAGTTGCTTCAAGCATAATGTTGGCAGATGTAGTTAATAAAAAATTTGCATCCGGTAATGAAAGCAAGCAAACATTGGTAACTCCAGAGCCTCCTTCATCAGGATGGTTTGGTAACTCACGATGTAGAATTACTGTGTCTCCGTCGGCGCTCTCACCTCAGTCAAGAAGTCTGCAAAAGTTGTGAACATTGCATGCGCTCATCACGTCTGAATTTAGAATGGGACGAAGCACTTACGGAACTAACAATACAGTACAGAGAACTATCTGTACAGAGTGGAAAACGCCTAGCTTCGGTATCAGTGTTACAAGAGCTGTAAAGTATACGGGTGTCGGTAGGAACAGTTCTTGACCAGTGATGGGCAAAATTGCGCCTGTGGGTGTTTCTAAACGGCACATTAAAAAACATTTCCTTTATCTTAGTAATGCAGCACGCCTGACGATGAGCAATAATTCATGCGGCCCGCTTCTCGAAAGAAGTAGCCCATGACAGTTTTAGATTAAAGTAGTCGATGGCTAACAAGTGCCATACCGTTGATTGTGTATATTGTCCGTAAGAGGTGCACGACATGCTTGAAATAGCAGTCAAATCTCCTTCAAATTACTCATTATGTTCTTTACATGCTGCATAATGTGTTCCTATGTTCAATACAGTTAGAATAAAGTCGAGAGGGTCAACAAAGTTGGAAACGACTGGGAAAAGTTGGGTCACAGATCTTCTCTATCAGAGCTGACCTGGGGTTAAAGAAACAATAGCAACCGGTTGTTTAAATAGAGCTAAATATTTCTACATGTTTTGCAAAAACAAAAGCCTCTCCCCGTGCGCTCCCCACCACCGAAATCTCAGGTGCAGGTGTAGCTGTGTGGTAAGAAGCTTGCTTCTAAACACAAGGCTCCGGGTTCAGTTCCACTGCGCGGCACCTTGGGCAAACGTCTTCGACTACAGCCTTGTGAGTGGATTTGGTAGATGGAAACTGAAAGAAAGCCGTCGTAGAGACCAATAGAAAAAGTACTAGGCTTAAAAGAAAAGTAAGTCTAAAGCCCTTCAAGGTGGTGCTCCAGCATGGCCGCAGTGAAAACGACAGAAACAAGAAAAAGATAAAAAGATAAAAGATAAGAAGTGCAACAAGTACAAAACACGATATATAGCATGTCCATAAAATATCTTTACAATTTAAATATAAACGTGTGAAAATTGTAAAAATAATTTATGAACATCCTGTATATGCATGTATGTATGTATATCATTGTTCAGTTTATTTCAAGATTTCTTGCCAATAGAGAAAGAGCCGGTTTCTAACCTAGATTCAAGGGTCCTTCATTGAAATTTCAACATCAACAACAGGGTAGTTTTGTATGTATGTATGCATGTATATATGTATGCATGTATATATATATATATATATATATATATATAATAATATATATATATATATATATATATATATATACATATATATATATATATATATATATATATACATATATATATATATAGTACATATATATTATATATATATATATATATATACATATATATAATATACATATATATATATATATATATATATATACATATATATATATACATATACATATACATATATATATACATTATATATATACATATACATATACATATAATATATTATAATATATTATATATATAATATATATATATATATAATATATATTATTTATATGTATATAAATATGTTACCACATAAACTTATTCTGTGAAGCATTACAGCGAATATGGCAAGATGAAAAAAAGTATTAAAAGGAGAAAAACAACAACAAAAAATGGAGGCATCTCCATTTCATTTGAAATCAAGCAACAAACATGTCTACCGAGAGATCGTATTTACATCGTTTTCAAGTATTTTTTTCTCTTTTTTTTTTGTAGAAAACGTTTACGATTTAAAATGTCACAGGTTTACAGATAATTATGTCAAATCAAGATTGCTGAATGCTGTACTCTAGAGTTTCTGCAATCTTGCTGTCACGCAATATTAAATCAAAGCCTACACATGCGCATTAATACAAACCACTCACAAATAGATACAGACACACATCCCAACAAGCATATATATATATATATATATATATATATATTATATATATACACATGCACACATATGTTCGTACATATGTATGTCTGTACGTATATACGTATGTATGCTTTTATGTATGTATGTATGTATGTATGCATGCATGTATGTATGCATGCATGTATGTATGCATGTATGTATGTATGTGTGTAAGGGTGTATATGCAGATGTGCACAAAATAATGTAATCGATATGCAAATGTATATAGCACTTTTTTATTTTTTAAAATTTTTTATTATTTTTTTACTTTTCGGTGTGTGTGTGTGATTGATGTGATATAGGATACATCAATCTATCACCCTCTGAAAAACTGATTACATACATACATACATACATACATACATACATACATACATACATACATATATATATATGTGTATACATATATATATATATTGTATGTATAATATGTATGTATATATATATATATATGTATATATATAATATGTATGTATATATATGTATATATATATATATATATATATATATATATATATATATATATAATATATATAATATATATTTCTATATATATCTATATACATATATATATATATATATATATATATATAAATATCTAGATATCATATATATATATATACATACAAACACATGCACGCACACACACACACACACATATATATATATAATTTATATATATATATACACATTATATTGTATTTATATCCGTAAAGACAAATACACGAACACACACATATTGAGTGAGAGAGAGAGAGAAAGAGAGGAAGAGAGAGGGAGAGATAAACAGATAGATATATATCGATTAATAAGCATATAATCTTCCGTATCCAGTTTTCACGTTACACTCCTTCTTCCCACCTGTCTTTTTTTATCTTCTTTTATCACTATTTAGAAATGAAAGTTAACATTTCATCATTTCTGACATGAAATTTATTTATTATTTTTACACGTATTTTCGCCTTGAGGGCAATTAGTGGAATCTACAAATGTTTCTAATTTCATTTTCTTTCTTTGAGAATTCCATGACATTCCGTGTAGCCTGTATTCTAAAAATAAAAAAGACAGCTATCATCTTGTGTAGGGTGCCTATGTTAATATATTTGGTTAACCTTTTTTTAATAACTCACATAATTACCATAACGACAGCACTACGACCAGAGAGTTGCCGGATGACTGAACTTCCCGGATATTTGATCACCACTTTTTCAATTACTTACAAAACTCATCAAAACTCTCCCTATGTGTCACTGGAACCGGAAGGATGCCGGATACCTGAATTTTCTGGGTATCAGATAGTTATTTTAAATTAGTGTAATACCTTAGGAAACTTATCATAGCTCTCTATATACATCATTGAAACCGAAAGGATGCCGGATGACTGAATTTTCCGGATTTCTGATCATTGCATTTTAGATTACCGCAACACGTTAAAATCATTAAATCTTTCTAAATACATCACAGGGACTAGTGTTGCCGGTGGTGCTGATGGTGATAAGGATAAAAATAAAAATAAGAAGAATAGGCGCAGGAGTGGCTGTGTGGTAAGTAGCTTGCTAACCAACCACATGGTTCCGGGTTCAGTCCCACTGCGTGGCATCTTGGGCAAGTGTCTTCTGCTATAGCCCCGGGCTGACCAATGCCTTGTGAAAGAAGCCTGTCGTATATATGTATATATATATGTGTGTCTGTGTGTTTGTGTGTCTGTGTTTGTCCCCCTAGCATTGATTGACAACCGATGCTGGTGTGTTTACGTCCCCGTCACTTAGCGGTTCGGCAAAAGAGACCGATAGAATAAGTACTGGCCTTACAAAGAATAAGTCCCGGGGTCGATTTGATCGACTAAAGGCGGTGCTCCAGCATGGCCGCAGTCAAATGACTGAAACAAGTAAAAGAGTCAAAAGAGTATAGTATGCTGCAGCTGCTAATACTAAATACTACTAACACTAAATTAACACTACAAGTGCTACTATTATGATAGCACAGGTATCTGAGGCCCAGCTACCACCCTTACCACTACCCACACCCACGCTACTGTTGCTGGTGCTGCAACCACTGCTGCTACTATACATAAAAACAATAATATCAGTGATATTAGTGGTGATGATAATAATAATAATAATAATAATAATAATAATCTTCTTCTTCTTCTTCTTCTTCTTCTTCTTCTTCTTCTTCTGTATTGTTGAGGTGTGTGCAGTATTGTGTGTCATTGTCTTTCTTTGGTGTTGGGGGAATTATTATTATTATTATTATTATTATTATTATTATTATTATTATTGTTGTTGTTGTTGTTGTTGTTACTGTTGTTGTTGTTGTTGTTGTTGTTGTTGTTGTTCTTCTTCTTCTTCTTCTTCTTCTTCTTCTTCTTATTATTATAACATTCTTTTCTTTACATTAGATTTCTAAAGAAACTTCCCTGTTTTATGTGATCTGTCTTTATAATGTACCTGTTGAAAATCCTCCTCCTCCTCCTCCTCCTCCTCCTCATCATCATCATCGCTATTGTGCTGTTGTTGGCGATGTCACTGGTCCTATTGTTGTTGATTATCATGATACAATTATTAATAACAAATGTGAAAGAAATACTGTCACGCATTGAACGGTTGAAACAACGGGAATTCACGTAAATATGTTTTTGCTATCCTTCTCCTCCTCCTCCTCCCCCTTCACCTCCCCCACATCATCATCATCATCATCATCATCATCACCATAATGGCTGTTGACAGAATCGAGAGGGTTATTTAGTTACGTTTCTTTATATTCTAAAGTACAAATCGCAAATCTTTTCGATTTTCATTTTCCTACCTCTATAATCCTTCGGGGATCGATCAAAATAAGTACCAAGTCCTATTCCGCGGTGGATTACGATGGCAAGACAATGATATTGTTATTTTTCTCTTCTCTCCGCCTTCGCTGATCTCTGAACTCAACATGAAAGGAAAGCTCTGATCTGTTAGGCCTCAATGGGTTTGACTTCTCAAATGATTTCGTTAAAATTTTTCCTTCCCCTTTAATAAACTCAGCCTAATTTACAAAAGGTTTATTTGCTGTTCATTCAAGAGACAAAGGCCTTTCAAATATTCTTTTTAATTCATATAAAAGAAGAGATTTTATATGATTTTATATGCTAAATGTTTCCTTTAAGTTTTAGCTGTTTTTTTCTTTTCGCATTTCTAATACGCCAAACCGAACAATTTCCAAAGGTTTTGTTTTTGTGACACTGTCTCCGTTAATCTTTATACAGCTTGATTTATTTTATTCATCCATTTTTATCCTTTTCAACTTTGCTTCTGCAGACCATCACACGCTGCAACAAGGGGTTCATATCTTTTTTTTTTGATGCTGTTAAATCCAATTTTTAATTTTTGATAAAAATTATTAATAAAAAATTATTCTTGTGAATTGTCAAAACAGGTTATACCGTACTACTAACTATTGATAGGAGTAACAATACAGCAATCGCTCTAAGGCGGGGAGCTGGTAGAATCGTTAGCGCACCAGACAAAAAAACTTAGCGGCGTTTCGTCCGTCTACCTTCTGAGTTCAAATCCCGTCGGGGTTGACTTTGTCTTTCATTCTTTCGGGGTCGATAAATTAAGTAGCAGTTACGCATTGGGGTCAATATAACTGACCAACCTTCTCCCACCAACTTGCTGGTCTTGTTCCAAAATTTGAAACCAAAATATAATTCTTTATTGCTCACAAGGTGCTAAACATAGAATTCAGCCAGTTCTTAAATCACTCTTCTACTATCGGCGATCAACCCGTGTTCAGATTCCTCTCAAATCAGAACCTGAACACCTCAACAACTCCAGTCCCTCGCTGAGGTCTGCAAGATGATCGGAAAGATGAATTGTGGCATTCATCAGTGTTGACATTCTTGCAGAAGTACTCAAGGTTTTGGACCAAGAATCATTGGTAGCATTCCACGATATTCTTGTCAGTATTTAGGATCAAGAAGAAATGCTGCCTGATTGGCGGATGCCGCAGTCATTAAGAAAAACGAAGTCTCTTGAATGTTGTTTTGTACTCTCCATTGCAACACCGAATCTTCGATTACCGCACCGGGTGGTGCGTTCTGTTCATGAGCAAAACACTTCGAGGGACGTGAAATGTTTCGTTTTTTAACGGTTGATCTCCATCCACTTACCTCTAAATTAATAAACTTGCGTCGGCCTGGCGTCTCTTTCAGTCACTTATACAACATAGAAACCGGGTAACCGGTGTCCCAGGATTCGAGACAGCAATGTCTAAGGGGACCTACTTTTTCTATGCACTGCTTAGATGTTTCTGTAAATAAATAAAGAAATAGATAAATAAATAAATAAATATAAATGTGGAGACTTACGAATATGTAATACTATATTTCTGCTTTTGAAAACGATTCATATACATTTAAGAATGTCTAGATTAATTCTGCCAAGTTATAAAACCTAGACTCAATTTCAAATAAGCTATTCTTAAATTTCTGAAAAATAGTGTTTATTGCGTCGTAGAAATTATATTACATATTACACATTACATATTGCATTGATATTATATTACATATCAACTTAATAGCAACAAGCTTCTGGCTTGTAAAGAATTCTCATTTCTTCACCAGGTCAGAGATTAAACAAACCAGAGCGAATAAGAGAAGTTCGACGATGTCCCCCTATCGGCTAGAAATTGGAAACAAACCTCCCCTCAAATTGCAGCGCACCGTCTGTTAAATAAAGGACTCATTGCATATATTTGTATATATTTGGTATGCTTTGATATGCATATTACGGAAAGAAATTTTTATATACACACTCTGATATATAACCTACGTTGGACCCCTTATTCGCATAATCACCGAACCTGGAACTCAACTATGGTTTATCCATAGCACCTTTTCAGCATTACCTGACACCTTTGGGTCTCACTGATACCATTACCTCTCATAACCTCTCTCTCTCTCTCTCTATGTATATATATATATAATATATATATATATATATATATACCTCTTCTAATTTGCTAAAAGCGCTCTAAGGCTTTTTAAAATACTGTTGTATTACGATGGCATGGGCTCACGTGCACTTCTCACACTATATGTGTACGTGTGTCAGCGGAGTACTCAGCCACTTGCATGTTAATGCCAGAAGCAAGCTGTTCCATTGATCTTATCAACTGGAACACTAGTGGTCGTAACCGACGGAATGCCAGTTTTTATCCCCCCCCTTTAGCAGTAGAGACGGGAAAGGCGGACGCTCTGAGCTGACACAAGAGACGAGTCTTTCTTATGATATTCCCGTGATCACTTAATGACCGGTTCCGCCATTCAGCGACTCGCCGTAAGTAAAATACTCCAAGCAATTACGTGTATAATACAATGATATATATATATATATATATTATATATATATATATATATATATATATATATAACAACAATTAAGGGTTTAGCTACAAGTTGCTTGACCACATACCGAAAATTTTAGAAACAGCAGCCAAAAGACCGGTATTTCTTTTTTCTACAAAAAAAGAAAAAAGAAATACCGGTCTTTTAGCTGCTATTTCTAAAATTTTCGGTATGTGGTCAAGCAACTTGTTGCTAAACCCTTAATTATTGTTTTAAAAAACTTTTTGTATATGTTTTTACCGAATATGGTTCTTTTCCATGCCGAAAACTAATTTGTTAATTTATTAAATTAAAATTTTTTCACCCTATATCTGTAATGAATATATATATATATGTTGCATTATATTCCCTTTCTTTAAATCGTTTTGCTTGTGAAGAAACTTTTACCATTCCTCATTTCTGACTCTGTAGAATTCATTGTGAAATAATTCACTGTCTTGTGTCGCGTGCGAAAAGCATCGATTTCCTCATTAATGACTTAATGTGTTGCGCACTAATTAAGATTCGACGTCAACGTTCTCTATAGAAAACGAATTCTAATACTGTTCCTTCGCTAAATATATTCACAACTACGACAGAATGTAGACATCTATACATCATTAAGTATTTCCTCCTCCAACAGGCTTTTAATGAAGCCATTACCTTTAGTCACGCACACGGACACACAGACACACACATACATTATCATACACTTTACATTTAATATGTTAGTCTCTTTTGTATTTGCTTATATTATTTTACTTGTTTTATAATAATGACCGATTCTTTTAAGTTCAAAGGGAAGAAAATTTGTCTCGCTAACTTTAACGAGTGTCCGATGATTATAAAATAAACATCGCTTAGTTAGTTCTTTATATTTACGACCCTTGGACATTTCATAATCGAGAGACATATTTCACTTTGTTCTGTAAGTTTAAAAACAATCGCTGGAGTTGGCTGGTCTCGAACCTTCACTACTGAGGCATCTACCGATTCGCTTGTCTGTCGTCATGTCTTGTCAACCTTGTTACGTCTAACCCCACTTCTCTGCACTAACCTATTTCTATACTACCCACAAGGGGTTAAACACAGAGAGGACAAACAAGGACAGACAAATGGATTAAGTCGATTATATCGACCCCAGTGCGTAACTAGTACCTATTTAATCGACCCCGAAAGGATGAATGGCAAAGTCGACCTCGGCGGAATTTGAACTCAGAACGTAGCGGCAGACGAAATACTGCAAAGCATTTCACCCGGCGTGCTAACGTTTCTGCCAGCTCGCCGCCCCTTCTCTGCACTAACCACCATACCTCAACCGTCTTACTCTGAACATCATCCCTTTAATATTATTCCCTTTTGCACGTCTTTCCTGGAGATGTTGACCCGAAATAGTGTGAATAAAACATTAACATCAATCTCGCCATATTCATATTAAGAAATTCCATGTAGACGTTCTCTTAATTTAAATTTTTGTTTTATTTTCTTACGAAAATTCTTATGATGGATCTCCTTATCATCGAGGAACTTTCTTATTAAAAGCACATCCTTAGCCCATCTTCAAGATTAGCCCTTGTCTTTTAAGTCAGAAAATATTTCAACCCCCAACAACAAAAGGTTCAAATGAGGCGTCATACCTATTTCTTTATTACCCAGAAGGGGCTAAACATAGAGGGGGAAAGCAAGGTCAGACAAAGGGATTAAGTCGATTATATCGACCCCAGTGCGTAACTGGTACTTAATTTATCGACCCCGAAAGGATGAAAGGCAAAGTCGACCTCGGCGGAATTTGAACTCAGAACGTAGTGGCAGACGAAATACCTATTTCTTTACTACCCACAAGGGGCTGAACACAGAGAGGGCAAACAAGGACAGTCAAACAGATTAAGTCGATTATATCGACCCCAGTGTGTAACTGGTACTTATTTAATTGACCCCGAAAGGATGAAAGGCAAAGTCGACCTCGGCAGAATTTGAACTCAGAACGTAGTGGCAGACGAAATACCTATTTCTTTACTACCCACAAGGGGCTGAACACAGAGAGGGCAAACAAGGACAGACAAACAGATTAAGTCGATTATATCGACCCCAGTGCGTAACTGGTACTTATTTAATCGACCCCGAAAGGATGAAAGGCAAAGTTGACCGTGGCGGAATTTGAACTCAGAACGTAACGGCAGACAAAATACCGCTAAGCATTTCGCCCGACGTGCTAACGTTTCTGCCAGCTCGCCGCCTCGTGAGGCGTCATACTTCCACAGCTGGACTTGTGCTACTGCTACGTATACAAAAAAACAAAACAAAAAACAAACAAAACAACCAGGATCTTGATGAGAAAGGAGTTGGTTACTTTGTTTCTTCACACTTCGAAGTTGAAATTTGAAAATATATTTGAATGTATTTGTTGGAAAAGGAAACTTTGAATTTAAAGATGGCGTCTTTTTTGCCAGGAATCCATATGTCCCTTCTTTTTCAATGTATGCCGTGTATACTTACTCCTTTTATTTTTATCATTTCATTATATGTAAACCCCTACAGTTCATGTCTGTCTCTATATTGTCCCCCTCATCCATCGCCCTTGAGGTAAATAAAATCATCATCATCATTGTTATTATTATTATTGTTGCCGAGGTCGACTTTGCCTTTCATCTTTTCGGGGTCGATAAATTAAGTACCAGTTACGCACTGGGGTCGATATAATCGACTTAATCTGTTTGCCTGTCCTTGTTTGTCCCCTGTATGTTTAGCCCACTGTGGGCAATAAAGAAATAAATTATTATTATTATTATTATTATTATTATTATTATTATTATTATTATTAAGGTGACGAGCTGGCAGGATCGTTAGCACGCCGGGTGAAAGGCTTAGCGCTATTTCGTCTGCCGCTACGTTCTGAGTTCAAATTCTGCCGAGGTTGGCTTTGCCTTTCATCCTTTCGGGGTCCATAATTTAGATACCAGTGAAACACTGGAGTCGATGTAATCGACTAGTCCCCTCCCACAAAATTTCAATGCCTTGTGCCTTTAGTGGAAAGGATAATAATAATGATAGTAATAATAATAATAATAATAATAATAACTATTATTATTATTATTATTAATATTATCATCATCATCATCAACATCATCATCATCATTATATTATTATTATTATTATTATTATTATTATTATTATTATTATTACTACTACCATTATTATTATTATTATTATTATTATTATTATCATTATTATTATCATTATCATTATTATTATATTATTATTATTATTATTATTATTATTATTATTATTGTTATTGTTCTTCCTCTTCTTCTTCCTCTTCTTCTTCCTCTTCTTCTTCTTCCTCTTCTTCTTCGTCTTCCTCTTCTTCTTCTTCTTCTTCTTCTTCTTCTTCTTCTTCTTCAGTGCAACAGTCGAGCACTGGGGCCGATATATAATCGGCTTAACTCCTCGTCTCAAAATGTCCGGCCTTGTGCCTATAGTAGAACGAAGTATTATTATGAAAATGCTATTGTTTAATATGTACAAGTTTGGAAACTATTTCCGACCACTAAAACAAAAATATAGATTTCTTTTTTGACTGACTCCTTTCTCAATTCGCATAGAACGTAAACATGTCTATTGTTTTCACTCGATATTGAATCCTGTAGAAAGCGGTTTTATTTCCTTTTGTTTCGGGGAACTATATTCGATATATTAGTTACCAGCGGAAACAACTTCACACTGAGCATAAAGAACTACGAAGAATGGTTTCGATTTATTTTAATTCACTTCTGTTTGTGTTTTTGCCACCCTTACTTCTACGTCTGTAACATAATAAAGTTACATAAGAATAATTAAGAATGTTAGTGCAGGCCTGGCTGTGTGGTTAAAAGGTTCGCTTTATAACCATGTGGTTTCGGGTTCAGTCGCACTGCGCGGTATCCGGGGCAAGTGTCTTGTATTACTGGCCCAATTTGACCAATGCTTTCCGAGTGAATTTGGTAGAAGGAAATTGTGTGAAAGCCCATTGTGTGTGTACATATATATAAACTGTCCGACGAACGGGAACGTGAAACTCCGAGTAACAGCTTTTGTTATACTTTTGCTGCTTTTAAATAAAGTATATATGTATATATATATATATATGTGTGTGTATATATATATATATATATATATATATAAATTCTATAATTATGAGCATAATTATAATTAGGGTTCAGCAAAATTCGCTTCACCACATAACCGGAATTTAGAAATAACAGTTAAACTACTATTTTACTACCATAAGATATCTCCCAGATAGCAAATACTCAACAACCCACGCAGGTAAAGAGAAAAAAAAATAACGAATCCACCCGGCTTTGATTAACTGTATACGCGTTTCGGAGTTAGAGAGATGGGAAAAAATGTAAAATCATATTTCCACTCTATCATTCTCCTCTTCAGTACAGTAATTCAAGATTTTAAATTTTAAAGCACTGATAATTAACATACGTATTTGACCAAGCGACATCAAACAGCATATATCCAAAGACCAGTATTTCAAAATTCAAACAGACGAATGAGATCTCGCATTCCTCCTCACTCACCCACGTGTGCCAGCGAGTAAAATTCCGCAGAAACTGCAGTTTACTATCAGGGAGAGAATTATATTATCAATAATAATAAAGGGTAAAATTAATTAATTAATTAATAATTTTACCAAGTAGTTCGGTATGTTAAAAGAACCATTATCGGTAAACTTATACAAAAAGTCTATAATTACGAGTATAATTATAATTAGGGTTCAGCAAAATTTGCTTCACCACATACCGAAGTTGAGAAATAGCAGTTAAACTACTATTTTACTACCATTCGTCTGTTTGAATTCGGAAGTACTGGTCTTTGGATATTTGCTGTTTGATGACGCTTGGTCAAATACGTATGTTAATTATGTGGTTTAGTGGTGAATAGACGCGCTCTTGTCTACATTGCTAGCGAGAGGCAGTCGCTGCCATCGACGTTGATGTGTGTGTATGTGTGTAGACTAGCAGATCGGCAAAAGTGACCAATAGAACAAGCACCTGACTTTAAAACAAGTACTGGGGTGATTTGGTCGACGAAAACCCTGCAAAGCGGTATACCAACATGACTTCAATCCAATGACTGAAATAAAAGATTAAAAAATAAAAGATAAAGAGCTTTATCCACAAAAAAGAAAACAAAACACCAACATCTCCCGGATGAAGAGATAAAAACTTGTATGCATAAGCAACGGATCATAAAGTTGCTGAAAAATTGTTCCTAGTAATAAAATGCTCGGAAAAGTATTTAAAACGTGAGTAATATTATCTTTAAAATTCTTGTATATGGAAGTGTACAAAAAGTTTCTTTCAATGTTGAAATTAAAAGTTGTATATAAATAACTCGTATTACAACTGGGATAGCAGGATTAAGTACGTATGTTTTTTTTTTGTTTACAAAAGAAGTATAGAGATTCCATGCGGTACAGATGTTAAAAATCGACTTTCTGTTCTTTTTTGAAGCAATGGCAGTATATTCTGAAATGCACAATGAAATAAAAAAAAAAGAAAATTCATGAAATCTATATTCTCACCAGATCCATGTCTTGATATGGGCATGTTACAGGCACAAACTTGGAAGAAAATTTAAATTTACATATTTTGATAAACTTTAGGAAACATGGAGACATGAATACGACAACATCGAAATTTTTTTGGTGCAGAGTCATTCCTGTTGATGCAAAAACCAATCTGGATCAACGAAAGGAAGCAAAAGTATATCTTCATCTTAAGTTCTTATGTTTTTATGGATCCTTAATACTTGATAAAATAGTTGATTTTTTTTAAAGCGGGTGATTTTATATATAAAATATATACTCTTTTACTCTCTTTATTCTTTTACTTGTTTCAGTCATTTGACTGTGGCCATGCTGGAGCACCGCATCTAGTCGAGCAAATCGACCCCAGGACTTATTCTTTGTAAGCCTAGTACTTGTTCTATCGGTCTCTTTTGCCGATCGGCTAAGTAAACGCACAAGCATCGGTTGTCAAGCGATATGGGGGGGGACAAACACAGACACACAAACATATGCACATACATATATATATATATATATATATTATATATATATATATATATATATATATATATATATATATGCCTGCTTTGAGTGTGAGTGTATCTGTTGTGGTTTCTTGATGTTGGTTGAGGAGCTGTGGAGTTCAATATGGAACATTGTTGTGTTTGTTGATGTATATTGAGCTATATTGTTTATATTGTATTATTGTGTATATATATGTAAGAATATGAGTGTGTATGCACACATATTTATATTTATATGTAAATTATTTAGGATTTGTACTTACTTGCATTAAAATCTCTGAAGAGGCCGTGAGATATTCTTGTTAATGTCTCATTTATACCTGCTTTATATGGCTAATAGGTTAAATGAGACATACCTGTTATCACGGCCGAAACAGCTGTCAGCTACAATGTAAATGTATTTCTATGTCTTGTTATATTTGTACTATATTAATGTATAATATCATTGCTATTATGTAGGGGTTTAATAAAGTATTGATTGGGTATTATCTGAGAGTTGATGATTGATTTAGATATATTTCTCAATTTTCTCATTTTGTATATATATATATATATACACGACGGGCTTCTTTCAGTTTCCGTCTACCAAATCCACTCAGAAAGCTTGGGTCGGCCCAACGCTATAGTAGAAGTCACTTACCCAAGGTGCCACGCAGTGGGACTGAAACCAGAACCATGTGGTTGGTTAGTAAGCTGCTTACTACACAACCACTCCTGCGCCTAAACATAGTTTATGAGAATGAGATATTCTCCTTATAGAATATACTTAGTAGTGCTCAAGAGGTTTAAACTTGAGCAGGTAGAGAAGTAAAGGTAAGGATAAGCAAGTTAGGTAAGTCGATATACAAAGAATATTAAATGCATTTAATTTAAAAAGGTATATATGTTTATATAGAAAAAGGTCACGCAGAGAATAGATATGGTATCAACAACGAAAGGGGTTACTGAACCCCTATAAAATGGCTACTCCTCATGAAAAGGCACAATGTGTATCCTGGTTTATTGAGACAAAATCGGATGTTCAGACAATGTGAGAATCTGGGGATCAGAACATCCCCATGTGTCTGGGGAGCTTCAACGGGATAGTCCAAAAGTGAATGTGTGGTGTGGAATCATGTGCAATCGAATAATTGGTCCATTTTTTTTCAACGAGGCAACAATTACTGCAGACGTTTACCTCGACCTTCTGACCGAATATGTGGTACCACAACTGATTGATTTACGACCAACCATCATTTTCCAGCAAGATGGTGCACCACCACATTGGGGACGGCATGTTCGTCAGTTCCTCAATCAAACATTTCCAGACCGATGGATTGGAAGGGATGGGTCAATTCCATGGCCAACGCGTTCGCCAGATATCTCTCCCTTGGACATCTTTTTATGGGGTTATGTAAAAGATACCGTGTATCAAACAAAGATACGAGACAATGCTGACTTGAAGCAAAGGATTCGTAATGCCATTGCTACCGTTGATGAGGCTATCCTACAGCGAACATGGCAAGAAATCGAGTACCGTCTTGATGTGCTTCGCGCAACTAATGGTCCCCATATTGAGGTCTATTAAATAACAGTTAGAAAAAACTTTAATAAACAATTATTACAATAAAACAAATCTGGTTAAGCTATCTCGTCAACTGCCTTTGTAATAAAATTTTAAAATTGTAGAGAGACTTTATGGACACCCTGTATATATATATATATATATATATATATATATATAAAATATTATTAGAGACAAAACCACTATTTTGCAAAACAAACAAGGAAAGACTTAATCAATACATAAAATTTTAATAAATAGTCAAAAAAACCGCCACTAAATTTGAAACTGACTTATTGGAAGTCCACCTGAAGATTGTCGATCAAGACAAGAAACAATTGTAGTGGCGGTTTTTTTGACTATTTATTAAAATTTTATGTATTGATTAAGTCTTTCCTTGTTTGTTTTGCAAAATAGTGGTTTTGTCTCTAATAATATTTTATAATATTTTACTATAAAATTGGATTTAATCCTAAATCTGATTTTTTTCCCCTGTAAATTTGGATTTATTCCCTAATATTTATTATTTTATATATATATATATATACTTTTTTTATTTAATGTATTTAATATTCTTTTGTATATCGATGTGCCTAATTTGCATATCCTTACATTCACATCTACACACACACACACACACACACACATATATCTCTCTCTATATAAACGGCAGTTTGTCTGTGCGTGTTTCTGTGTGTCTGTTTGCTTGTACCCTCACCCTGACCACGGCTTTCAACCGATTCTGATGAAACTTGACACACACATAGCCCAATGTCATAATTCAAAACTAACGCAGCGAAAATTTTGAAAAGTTCCCCCAGTTCTGAAAAAAATCGATAAATTCGACATGGGGTCGAGAATGAGAAACACAAACCACAAACTGTCTAGGGGACGCAACTCCACCTTTTTTAAATCTCAAAAAAAATTTACCATAATTTTTTTGGCTATAACTCTCTAAAAATGCTTTATAGTTATTTCCCTTACAAACCTGAGCAACGCCGGGCGATACTGCTAGTTATATATAAAATAGTGTACATTTAAACACAAGAGAAAACTCTTTTGTGTTTAAATATAAGCTATTTTATATTGAGAATATGTTGTCTATTGACTTTTTATACATGCTAGGCCACCGGTAGTGAAATTTCTAAAAATATTCGCCATCCTATATATTTTACTATTGTGGGTTCGAGGTCGTTGTGAATACTTGGTAGGGAAGAAGAAGAAGAAGAAGAAGAAGAATGTGGGAGTGCCATGACAGTAGTATGTAAATGGTCATTGCCCGCTGTGGATGGTAGTAGTAATTGTTGAATTCCTGAAACATCTCTTTTGAATATTTTGTTCATAAAATTTACGTAGGATATATATATATATATATATATATATATATATATATATATATATATATATATATATATATAGATCTACACATATATAGGTATATATATATATATATTATACTATGTATGTATATATGTTATATATATATATATGTCTAGTATGTGTATATATATATATATATATGTATATATGAGAGCACATATTACTCATATACGTACATATACTCGTATATATATTTACATGCACATATATAGTTGTATCATTTTTAATTTTTTTTCTATAAACTCCACAACGCTATTTGGACTGCAACAAATTTAAAAGATATCGTCACATATTATCCGATTCTCGCCGCTCCTCTCTTCTCCTTAAATTCTCCTCGCCATCTCTCCTTCCTGTATTCTCTTTTGTTCCGCTTATTGCTCTCCCTTTTTAATTTTTTTTCGCTCTTTTTCTTTAAGAGCTTATTTTACCAGTTCTGTCTTCCATATTTCTCTCATCCAAAACATTTATCGATTGGTGTTTAGTCTCAATGAATGACATAAGTTTGTAGGATTAATACTTCTTTTGATGTGCAAACGGTTTATAACTGGTGGAAATAATTATGAGAAACAATTCCGGAAGAAGGCAGCAAAACGGAAGCAAATGGTTACTTGGTGCATTGTTTACGCACGAGTATCATTAAAAGGAGTTTCATAATTACTGAAGAACACGAAATATTTTGAATTAAGTTGAATTTAATAGAATTTGATTTAGCAAAGCCTGAGCATAATACGAGCGTTTACTGCACAGCGTTGGATAAAAATATTAAAGCATTTTCATAGTCTTTCGTTATAAATATTATATTATCTTTGAAGTTAAATACAATACCGCACGAATGAAAATTAGTTACATAGATATGGATAAAATTTTAAATAGTATGGCTCAAACGTGGCTATGTGGTGGAGTAGCTTGTTTCCCAACCATTTGGTCTTGAGTTCGGTCACATTGTGCAGCACCTTGAGCAAGTGTCTTCTACAATAGCACCGAGCCAACCAAAGTCTTGTGAGTGGATCTGGCAGATGGAAACTGAAAGAAGCTCGTCGTATGTATGTATGTATGTATGTATGTTATGTATGTATGTATGTATGTCATTATTCAGTTTATTTCAAGATTTCTTGCCAACAGAGAAAGAACCGGTTTCTAACCTAGATCCAAGGCTCCTTCAGTGGAATTTCAACATCAACTACAGGGTGTTTTTGTTTGTATATATGTGTTCAGATTTGTATGTGGAGCTTTTAGGTGTTTTCGCTCAATAAACACACACAACTCCCGGTCTGGGAATCGAAACCGCGATCCTCCGACCGCGAGTCCGCTGCCTTAAACACTGGGCCATTACACCTCCACGAGTATACGTTTAGTATGCGCTTTATTTGAAACACGCTGGAATGCTGAATATAAAATATCAAGATTTTTCAATTACCGTTGAAAATACTTTTGATCAGTTTTCTATATCGGTCAATACAGGTTCATGTAAACACATCGAAACACTTATTAATTGTAGTCTGCTTCTAGTCTAGCAACATCTCTTGTTTGTCTGGCTATTATTTCAACCTGTTCGATCCAATTAAATTCTTAAACTTAAGCTCTCCAAGTTATTAAGCACAGATTAATAAAAGTGTGCAATCATATCCAGGAGCTCTTAAATGTGTCGTATGGCCTCAGGAAAAAGACAGGAAATCAATTAAAGAAAATGCTGCCGGAAGTTCAATAATTGATCAAATATAAAAAACTGGAATTTATTTAACACTTCTCAGACAATATGGGCAGCAGAAATTCCGCTCCCATGTTGATTGCTTTTAGTTTTTGTTATGAAAGGATTTCGATCACCCATCAAGTGACTAAAGGTGGACTAACTCATTGTTATAAAACAAAGAACTGTGAGCGATTGGCAGTTCGTGTTGGTAGCAGTTCAATGTGAGCCTTTGATATAGAACGTTGAGTCTCGTGTAATAGTAATAGTAGTGCGTCCTGTATATACCCCCCTGCTTCGTTATATTATATATCCAATACAAAGATATAAAAGTTTTGTGAAAGAATATATTTTTAGACCGGTTTATATGCTACATTTGTATTCCATCATGTACATATGCTATATGTTTGTTCCTTCTCGAGCCACGCCTGGATCATTAGGGCCGGTTTCCCGGTTTCCTTGGCGTATAGGTTCCCCACCTGGACGGGACGCCGGTCCGTCGCAGATGAGCTGCAAGATGCAGGAGGAAAGAGTGAGAGAAAGTTGTGGCGAAAGAGTCAGCAGAAGTTCGCCATTACCTTCTGCTAGAGCCGCGTGGATATAGGTGTTTCGCTCATAAATACACACATCGCCCGGTCTGAGATTCAAACCCGCAATCCCTCGACCGCGAGTCCGCTGCTCTAACCACTAGGCCATGTGCCTCCACATATGCTGTACATGAAGTCCATTATTGAAAAGCCGATTTGTTGCGCTAAATGAGCAAAATTCTCTTCTTATGCTATAAATGAAGAAACTTATCTATCTACATATCAGATCAAGCGATTTGCCTAGACCAATGCAACTCACCTACGCCAGACATCCCAATCTTTCATATCCTCCACTTAACAGGTTGAAGATATGAAAACTGCTCTTTTTATTTTTTTACTGTCCACAAGGGGCCTCACACGGAGAGAACAAACAAGGACAGACAAACGGATTAAGTCGATTGTATCGACCTCAGTGCGTAATTGGTACTTAATTTATCGACCCCGATAGGATGAAAGGCAAAGTCGACCTCGGCGGAATTTGAACTCAGAACGTAACGGCAGACGAAATACGGCTACGCATTTCGCCCGGCGTGCTAATGGTTCTGCCAACTCACCACCTTGAAAACTGCTCTTCTTGGCCTGCCGATACCTATATATACATGCATGGGTACATAATATATATATATTTTATACGGAAGCATCGAGCGAATCTCGTGTGGTGAGTAGCTTAATCAGCGTAGAAATAACAGTTAAAATCTCCCTCAAAGTAACACCGAACCGTATTTAAAGCGGAAGAAGTTGCATTGTCTTATGTCTGATATTAAGATAGATGGTCATGATCGGAATATCTTTGGTCACAAACCTACTCAATCACGTGTGATCTGAAATCAATTGCAACAACAACAAAACTGCAAAAACATTTCTCATACAACCAAACAAAGAATATATCGCTGCTTCAAAACAAAATTCCCCCGGGTAAAATTCTTACAGCTATTGACATTATCAAAGCCTTATATTCCATCGTTCGCTCACGATTTTAACACAAAATACTCAAAACCGCTTCAGGAAACAAGGCAAAATGTTCGCTACTAAAGTACTTCCGTTCACCAAATCCACTCACAAAACATTGGTCGACCCGGCGCTATAGTGTAAAGTACTTACCAAAGTGGGATTGAACCTGAAATCATGAATGTAGGAAGCAAGCATCTTACCACATATCCACACTGGTTGCAGACTTTTCCTTCAGAAAATTTAGAGCGCAGAGTGTTGGGTTACATTATATATCATATTTTTAAAGCTAACATTTAAATAAAAATTAAAAGATAACTGAATTTAAAAGTGTATTCTGATTTATATCTTGATTATATAAATTTTTTTTCAAATGATCATCATATGTAATAAATCTTCTTAAAAACAAAAATTCTGGCTTCTTCGATAAGCACTTGAATCAACAACGCCTAAAATATTACATTCTTAGGAAAACACTTTTAAAGCAAATGTACATAAATACATTAGCATATGTGCATGTATGTTCATACACACGTATATATGTATATACACATATATGTAAATATGTTTGAGTATATATATATATATATATATGTATATATATATATATGTAGACGTCTATCTGTCTATCTATCTATCTATCTATCTATCTATCTATCTATCTATCTATCTATCTATCATATATAGTGGGAAAGTACAACACAAAGACGAGGTGAAACATCAACACAGACTTGGTATTAGTTTGATGTTCAGGAAATGTTGGTTGGTGGTAAGATGGAAATGCTATTAATATTTCGAGCAGATGCTCTTCTTCTGAAAGACAAGACGTAAATAGAGATAAAAAGAACACACACCTAAGGTAAAAGAAAAACTCCTTAAATCTAATAAAGTAAATATTTAATGCGTGGGATTATAGCTCACGTTTGGACAGCCTGCTACTCAGAGTTTCACAAATATGGACTTGAACATTCTTTAGACGGTGCTGATCGATGGAATAGCTTCTGTGACCAGTTGGAAGAGCAAAATGGCTTCTTAGGTAGTGCTGTTTAAAAAATATCAGAAAATAGAAGATGAAACTCTGAGTAATATACTCTAGGGAGACGGAAATATAACTCTACACGGGCACGCTCACATATACACACACAGAGATACACAAACACATACGCACACACTAATAATGCATATATATATATATATACACACAGACATGCATATAAGTATGGATATGCATTACATATATATACATAAATATGTATATATATATATATATTATAGATGCATGCATGCATATATACATACATACACACATAAATACATGCATACATTCATATGTATGCATATATGCATATATGTATTTAACTATATATCTATATATATATATGTATGTATGTATGCATGTATGTATGTATTCTAGTATAGAGAAATATGTACTATACATTTATGTGTATATACATACATACATATATATATATATATATATATATATGTATATATGTATATATATATATATATATATATATATATATATATGTATATATATGTATATATTTACATACACTAATGTATGAATGAATCGTTAGTTACATATATACATTGGGTATACAAATAACACGCACCCATACACACATACAGACGCACATATATGCGTACGTACATACATGTATACATACATCCATACATGCATTCTTATGTGTGCTTGTTTAAGTAATCCTGTGTGCGTATGTTTGACTAAGTTATGTTTGTTATCGTAATCACTAAATAGGTTTCGTTTCCTTAAGACATCAATAAAAGTATATTTGCTTATCTCTCTCTCTGTCTCTCTATCGTTCGCTCTCTCTGTGCTGGTGAGATAGAGCGTGTGTGTGTGTATGTGTGTGTGTGTCCATGTTTGTGGATTTGAATACGTGTTTGTGTTTGTTCTTGTGCTGCTATCAACTTTGTCTCCTATGTCCGTCGTGGGCGAGCAAGATGGCGAGAAATCGAAAAAGTACATAAATTTGAAGTAACACCAAATCATAAATTGCAGGCGAAGCTCATTGCCTGAGTCCATACTGTATCATTACACCAGATTTTGATTCATTGGTTCGTTTCTTCAGACGCATATTTCAACGCATTCTTGAATTAATTAATTAACTACACTTCTTGCGGTGGCGAATGTAAAAATAATAAATTCTGGTATTTCCTAATATCACTCGTAAATATTTATCTGGTTGTTATAAATCTGAAGTTAAAAGCAACTGCTGAGTCATAAATTATCTTTTTCAAATGCATTGCTATTTAGTAGCGTAGGTAAGGAAAATTTATAGTTATAAGTATACAGATATATGTGTGTGAGTGTATATTTGTAGGTCTCTCAACGTGCGCCCGTGTATTCCAGTTTTAATGTATGCGGGCGCCCCTGTAATGTATGTGGACGCTCCTGTGTTAATGTATGCAGATGTTTTTTCGTGTGTGCGCGAGAGAGCTTTCCTCAGTCTGTCTCTTTGCATGGATTTATGTGTTTCTGTAGTTGGATGAATATATGTTAGTTAGTTAGTTAGGCTCAAAAGCAAATAACAAGGCCATGTAGGGGGACATGGAGTTAAGTACAGAGTGGTGTTCATGTAAAGAGTTCAGGCCACTTGAGGTCCAGGGAGGCTTTGAACAAAGCGGTCGTCGGCATCTTCACCATCTCGTCTGGCAGCTTGTTCCGAGGCTATAGTAGAAGACACTTGCCCAAGGTGCCACGCAGTGGGACTGGACTCGGAACCATGTGGTTGGTAAGCAAGCTACTTACCACACAGCTACTCCTGCGCCTATGAACTGTAAGTATATGTAAAATATTCCCAATATATATAACAATCAAAAGGGTCGAGCTGACAGAATCGTTAGCCCGCCGGGCGAAATGCTTAGCGGTATTTCGTCCGCCGCTACGTTCTGAGTTCAAATTCCGCCGAGGTCGACTTTGCCTTTCATCCTTTCGGGTTCGATTAAATAAGTACCAGTTACACACTGGGGTCGATATAACCGACTTAATCCGTTTGTCTGTCCTTGTTTGTCATCTCTGTGTTTAGCCCCTTGTGGGTAGTAAAGAAATAGTCATTTCGTCTGCCGCTACGTTCTGAGTTCAAATTCCGCCATGGTCGACTTTGCCTTTCATCCTTTCGGAGTCGATAAAATAAGTATCACTTGAGTACCTCCTCCCCGAAATTGTTGGCTTTGTGCTAAAATTTGAAATCAATATATATAACAACCAAGCTGTAAACTTTCTCTAACCAAAACCTAAATTTTTTTATTTTATGATAAAATGAAAAACGGGTAAATATATATTCCAAACCCGGTATTTTAGGAGTTAACTGAAGTGACATGGTCAAACCATGATCTAGTCTCCAATGACACTTTTCTTGTCGAGGGAATAACAATTTTTGATTTGATATTACTTCGATGCCTAGAGGGTCATTTCAGAGAAATTCATTTTGTTGCAAGCTCGCCACAGAGATTTGTAATTAACGCAAACTCAAGGTGTACTACACAATTTACACTTGTTTAAATTCTTTCAAAACAACACTAAATCTGCTGCAATATTCTCCTTCCGTTTCTCTTAATATCTGTGAACTCCAATCTTTCTTACATATCAATTGGGTTGTCCGGAAAGTTCATGCCGATTTATAGTAGCTTACATTTCGACTTATTTTAGAACATGGTTGAGTTCATAAAATAGGATTTGACTACACCTCCATTTAGAGCACAGTCTAAGCTATCTTTTCGTGGAAGAAGGTTCATGTTCCTATAACCTGTGTTAATTCTGTAAGCCTTTAAAATGGAAGATATGAAAGCTCATTTTCGGCATTTGATGCTTTGGGAACTAGACAAAAATTGCTGCAGCTCGGTTGGGATGTGTTACCCCACCCTCCATATTCACCAGATATTGCTCCTTCGGATTTCCACTTATTCAGGTCTCTGCAGAATAGTCTTAATGGTAAAAATTTCAATTCCTTGGATGACGTAAAAAGATACCTTGATGAATTCTTTGCCATGAATCCACCTCAATTCTGGGAAGAAGGTATTTTCAAGTTAAAGGTAAGATGGAGACGCATTGTGCAACAAAATGGTTCATATTTGATTGATTAAAAATGTAATGGCAAGTATTTATTGACCTTTTTCTTTCCTTTAAAAATGGCACGAACTTTACGGACAACCCAATAACAACCTCACAAAACCATAACCACCAGTCGCAAACGACTATGATTTGGTGACGTGTACAATGCTTTCATTATTTGTTTTCGATACTTGTGTAGTCGTGTGTGGACAATGATACCCTCTCGTTTTCTTTTTCACTTCTAGATCAAGTAGAATATCCAAGATCTGATAGATGGAAGGATAGAGGGTTGCGTCAGCAACGGACTGGTTTTCGTTTTCTTTTGAGCAGACTGGTGTGACATAAATGAAAATGCCTACTCAAAGACACAATGCGCTGCCCGAACCTGAAATTGAAACCACAATCTTAAGATTGTGAGCACAAGATCCTAACCAAAACGTCATGCGTCTTCAAATATCACCACTTGCCGTCACAACCACAAATACTGTTCCGCTTTGATATGCAGATTTTTCACTTCTTATTTACTATTTCCGCTCTCCTCGTTACATCCTCTCAGTAAATTTCACTCTGAAAGGTGGTGATTGCGCATACATAGATACAACCTTCTTCGACTCTTACCTATGTCAATTAAAAATCAGAAGTAAAGGCGGCTATCCTTGTTTGTCCCCTCTGTGTGTAGCCCCTTATGGGCAGTAAAAAAATAGGTATTTCGTCTGCCGCTACGTTCTGAGTTCAAATTCCGCCGAGGTCGACTTTGCATTTCATCCTTTCGGGGTCGATAAATTAAGTACTAGTTACGCACTGGGGTCGATATAATCGACTTAATCCGTTTGTCTGTCCTTGTTTGTCCCCCTCTGTG
>NC_043003.1:16239464-16244464 GCF_006345805.1 Octopus sinensis
ACGTCACACTTTTTTGGGATCTTCGTGAAAAAAAAAACAACATTTCAAATAAAAATGTTTTGTTTAATACTTGATTGTGTAGTCAAACTTAACCGTGAAAAATGAATCAATACAATTCGTGTAACTATTCAAAATATTTAATAATTTTATATTTCGGACTGTAACGTATATTACGCGAGAATGGTCCAATAGAAGGATTTCTTATTTCTTTACTGTCCACAAGGGGCTAAACACAGAGGGGACAAACAGAGACAGACAAACGGATTAAATCGATTATATCGACCCCAGTGCGTAACTGGTACTTATTTAATCGACCCCGAAAGTTGACCTCGGCAGAATTTGAACTCAGAACGTAACGGCAGATGAAATACCTATTTCTTTACTACCCACAAGGGGCTAAACACAGAGAGGACAAACAAGGACAGACAAACGGATTAAGTCGATTACATCGGCCCCAGTGCGTAACTGGTACTTAATTTATCGACCCCCCGAAAGGATGAAAGGCAAAGTCGACCTCGGTGGAATTTGAACTCAGAACGTAAAAAACAGACGGAATATCGCTAAGCATTTCGCCCGGCGTGCTAACGTTTCTGCCAGCTCGCTGCCTTCAATAGAAGGCTTTCCAGCCGTAACCATCCCATCTGTTGGTTTACCAAGATTGCATTGTTTAATATTTCTTTAGTTTTAGACTAAAATGTTGAATTTGAAGATATTTGGCTGCTACTTATAGCGGGAGCCTCTCACATTAATACCCATCTCCATGTTCATATTAAATTCTATGTTAGATTATGATCGAATATGCGGTTCCAATTTTTTAAGCGTGGGCGGAAATTATTACACGGTAGGGTTATCATTCTGAATCTGTTAATCTCTGCAAAGAAAATTTAGTCTCGCTAATAATTATAATTTTACATTTGTGAAGCGGTTTTTGTTTGTATTTTAAATCTTCCACTTTTTCTGTTGAGTTTAATTCGTATTCGTTTTTCATAAGAATATTTATTTTCAATCATTTCACTTGCAGCCTTCTTTAGAATTTTACCAAGACTCCATGAAAATCTTGAAATAAATCACTTTTTTCAGATTTACACCTTTTAGTCGAGCAGCAATCGTTAAGCCGGCACTTGGTGACTCTCTTTCAAAATTTTAATAAATAAAGCCCAAAGACAAACACTTCTACATTTCATTTGTTTGTTAAAGGTATTTTGTTAAAGAATATTATTAAACAAAGTCAACAAAGAGCGCAGTGGAGCAAGAAGGGAGGACGACACATCTGAAGGAGCAATATAACGTGGTCGTATCCATCTCTAAAATGACTCAACGCATATGGACTGAAATACGCTTGTTTACATTGCATACGATCACATGTGCTATCACACACAACTACAATTTCATTGGTTGTGCCATTGTTTTCATAATGTCATTTTTTTTCTCTCTTTCGTCTCAATACTTGTAAAAATAATCCAAATTATAATACTGAGAACAGCCCGGCTTTATATAATCCTTAAGCACGTAGATTATGTTCAACACGGTGAGGCCTCTCATTGATCTTTCTTTCCAATTATCGCCGCCCAAGTATGTGTGTATATATATGTGTATGTGTTTGTATGTATGTATATATATGTATGTATAAATGTATGTATGTACCATGTATGTATCATGTATGTATGTATGTTATATGTATATATATATATATATATATATATATATATATATATATATATATATATGTATGTATATATATATACGTAAATATATATGTATATATATATGTATGAATATCTATCTATCTATCTATCTATCTATCTATCTATCTATCTATCTATACACACACGTACACACACACTCACTCATATATATATATATATATATATATAATATATATATAATATATATATATATATATATATATATACATAAATATATACATACATGCGCAAACACATATAACCATAGAATACTGCTGCTTATGTCGTTTGCCTACACCAAACAAGACATAAGAACCACGTCACCCTAGAGAGCAATCGCAAAAGACAATTAAATAAAGAACAAGACTGATCTTGGTTATTGGAACCCCTTCAAAACATTGAAACCTTATTTTCTCCAACACTGCCTTAGCAACTACATCATTCGCACAATGAGGAGAATATACCACCAGTATTATTTAAACGACCTTAACATCAAACTCAGATTTCATGCAAGGCTGAGACACCGTTTCATACATCCACTACACAATTCAGACTCACAACACACAAGTAGACTGTATTACAATTACTTTTCTTAACGGACCCTGCTCTATTTAACATTATCCCATAAAAAAATTAAGGGAGAAAAAGATCCCATCACTTTCAAACGATATCTGAACACGTTTCTTCAAGGAATACTATGTAAGCCACCTATACCTGGATACATCTCAGTCAATAAATCCCTACGTGAATGTCTTATGATACCACAAAACCTGACTGAACATGTTTCAGAAGTTAGATCGACGTAAAAGAAGTGAAACATCGGAAGCAAATAAATACATTGAAACGATGACTAGCTGATACATGTAGCCTCATTTATCACGGACCCGGGATAATACGGAACACTAAGTTGTGAACCGTGTTACACCTTTCCCGGGTTGATCTGTGGTAACACTGATCAACGTCCGGTCGAAGTTTCTACTTGTACCTCAAAAATGTACCTCGGTGATCACCTACAATACTTAGCTACCAAAATGTACTGATTATAGCTTGTGTTTACACGACTGTGCTGCGTGGTTGCTTCTTGTTATACGAATTAATGTACCCATACCCGTCAACAAGGGACTTATGAACAGAAAGAAAACGACGGAACCTGATCCAAATAAATGATGCAGAAGTCTGTATTCTCCGCAGGAAAAAGGTAGATGTGATCAAGTTTTGCTGCTGTAGTTCATGAGTTTGGTGTCAATGAGTAATATATTTATTCCATTTACAAACTGCGTGAAGATGATTCATTTATCACTGATACATTTATCACCGTGTTATATTTTCCTTGGCGGGGAGCACCAACACACCGTAATAAACAAAGATCGACGAACGGCGTTTTTTTAACGTATTTCACGATTCCTCGAGTTTATCTCTATGCAACGATATTATTTTAAAAATTACAGTAAACCCACGTTAGTGACTAGGTGGCAGTTGGTGCGACGAAAAGTTTGGCACTTTTCTATGGCTGATATATGGACAATTTTCTATGGCTGATATGTGTCCGTCATGCTGTAATTGTTTTAGTTTCAACATATGGTCTCAGACAAAATCACTTCCCTGACAAGTACACTTTCGAAATTACTTCTGCGTCTTATACAAAATCAGAATTAAGTTCAACGAAGTTTGCTATTGATCCTAGCCTATCTCATGTCAGGTGTTAGGTTCTTGCCGCGGGGCACTAAACACAAAGTGCTACACCTAATTCTATATGTCTAAGTACTCATCACTAATTCTGAAACCGATATTCCATTGATTCCTAAAAGACGAACTGGAAGCTAAAGACACTATGTTAAATACCTTTAAGCATAGAAACTTTCATTCTGCCATCTGCATCCTAAGCACCAGGCTGACCAAAATGAATAAATTATAATGTACCATACATACGGGACCCCCTCCCCCCAAACAACGATGAACGCCTACGTTTGTGTGTATTTATGTATATCGGTATTAGCGTAAGTACCCTATATATGTCATTATTCAGTTTTATTTCAAGATTTCTTGCCAATAAAGAGCCGGTTTCTAACCAAGATCCAAGGTTCCTTCACTGGAATTTCAACATCAACAGGGTATTTTTGTGTGTATGTATGTATGTATGTATGTATGTATGTATGTATGTATGTATGTATGTATGTATGTATGTATGTATGCATGCATGTATGTATGTATGTCTATGTGCAAATTTGTGTTTTGTTTTATATATGTATTCTCATGCATATAGTTGCAAGTCTAGATATACTCATATATACTTAAGTGATAAACTTCTGGAAAGTTTTACAGATTTTTGCAGTTCCTGTGGTTGATTGGATCTGTAGTCTTCGAATTAGCTTTCTCCTTTCTGGTTTTGAGAAGCCTAATTTCTCAAGACTGGTTTTTAGGCAGTGAGTTACATATCCCAGGGCCCCCAATAATTACAGGTATAAACCTGAACTTGTATTCTGGATAGACTAACTGCAGATTTCTCAATAGTTCAGAATAGGTGTTCTCTTTTTCACTGATATTCAACTTCATGCTAAAATCCGTTGGGCAGCTAATTTCCACAACTGAGCACAGTTCCTCTTTATTCCAAATCATTATATCAGGTCTGTTGTGCTTACATTTTATTGAGGTATATGTATGTATGTATTTCTGACATAGTTGTTAGGATGTTGAACTATCTCAAGTTCACGATTTCGATTCCCTCACCGGGTCCCGCGTTGTGTTTTTGAGCAAAACACTTAATTTCCTGCTATTCCAGTCCGCTCAGCTGCATATAACTCTGCAATAGACCGACGTCATGCTGCAATTTCTATCAGACCAAACTGCGAAGAAGCTTTTTTAGTTGTTATTCTTTAATCCCAGGTTAAATGTAGTCAAGTACACCTATAATAAAATGCGTTCCAACCGTGCCTATTCTGTCTTCGTGTATATCAGAAATTACATTGTCAAAGGTAGACACATGAGGCCCCAGGCAAGTGCCCAGAGCGGCCATGCCTTGTAATGGCTCTTGTTTCACCCCAGATTGACCTTGATTGAGCAAACCTATAATAAAAAGCGCCACAGACGTAACAAGCTATTATTTTGTATTTTTATTAATTTATGAAAAGAAACTGCCTTCTAAATGTTATTCCTTTTTTCACAGGTGGTAGGACACAATACTCTTTCAGACGCGCACATACATCATAAATATATGCATACATACACACACACACACGTGCATACACACATGCTCGTATGCACAAATAGCTGTGTGGATAAGAAGCCCACTTTGCAACAACGTCGTTTCGGGTTTAA
>NC_043003.1:16249464-16256964 GCF_006345805.1 Octopus sinensis
GAATTTGAACTCAGAACGTAGCGGCAGACGAAATACCTATTTCTTTACTGCCCACAAGGGGATAAACACAGAGAGGAAAAACAAGGACAGACAAAGGGATTAAGCCGATTACATCGACCCCAGTGCGTAACTGGTACTTTATTTATCGACCCCGAAAGGATGAAAGGCAAAGTCGATCTCGGCTGAATTTGAACTCAGAACGTAACGGCAGACGAAATACCTATTTCTTTACTACCCACAAGGGGCTAAACACAGAGAGGACAAACAAGGACAGATAAAGGGATCAAGTCGATTACATCGACCCCAGTGCGTAACTGTACTTATTTAATCGACTCCGAAAAGATGAAAGGCAAAGTCGACCTCGGCGCAATTTGAACTCAGAACGTAACGGCAGACGAAATACCGCTACGCATTTCGCCCGGCGTGCTAACGGTTTTGCCAGCTCGCTGCCTTAAGGTAAGTAAATTATTGTAAAGAATGAAGCAGATTGATGTATACTTTTGAGAAGCTAATATACTTTAGAATAGGGATGATAGAAAAAAATAACGAGTTAAGTAATGGAACGGTATCACTAAATTCTATAATGCAATGTTTATTGATTTAGGAAAATATTAGATTTTGGGGAAATGCTATAAAAATACTGATTTTAATATGAAACATGTAGAACCCAGAGAGCAATCGCGAAAAAAAGTAAAAGGCATGACTGATTTTGCTTATTGGGACTGCCATAAAACATCGAATTTCTGTTCTTTCCAGCGTCACCGTGGGCGCTACGTTATTTGCACAACGTGGGGAATATACTAGCAGCTTTGCCTAAGCGACTTTAATATTAAATTCAGAATTCCTTCAAGGCTCTGGTTACGTACCATATGCCTCCTACACAATTCAGGCTTACAACACATATATTGACTGTAACGCAATTTCTTTTCCTCAATTGGCCCTGCTCTGTTTAATATTATTCCGGAACAAATCAAAGAAGTAAAAGTAATATTTATTTATGCGTGTGAGAAAGTTGGGGCGAAAGAGTACAACAGGGGTCGCCACCTCCCACCCCCTGCCGAAACCTCGTGGAGCTTTAGGTGTCTTCGCTCAATAAAATAAAATATAAAAAAATAAGTACTGGGGTTGATACATTCATCTAAAAATTATTCAAGGCGGTACTCCAGCATGGTAAGTAATAGATGTGGAGGCGCAATGGCCCAGTGGTTAGGGCAGCAGACTCGCGGTCATAGGATCGCGGTTTCGATTCCCAGACCGGGTGTTGTGAGTGTTTATTGAGCGAAAACACCTAAAGCTCCACGAGGCTCCAGCAGGGATGGTAGTGATCTCTGCTGTACTCTTTCACCACAACTTTCTCTCACTCTTACTTCCTGCTTCTGTTGTACCTGTATTTCAAAGGGCCGGCCTTGTCACTCTCTGTGTCACGCTGAATATCCCCGAGAACTACGTTAAGGGTACACGTGTCTGTGGAGTGCTCAGCCACTTACACGTTAATTTCATGAGCAGGCTGTTCCGTTGATTCGGATCAACCGGAACCCTCATCGTCGTAACCGACGGAGTGCCTCCATTCCATTCCAAGTAATAGATAAAAGATATACAATAAAACGAAAATTTCACAATGAAATTGTTGTGTGGACACCTCCAGACGACGAAGTAGGCTAGCCCAATACGTAGATATAGAGGGAGAAGTCTAGACGACGAAGAGTAGTTGAGTAAAGGATAGACTAGAACAGAGTAGTAGTGGCATCCGAACGTGCGACATAATAGAAATATATAACTAAAACCCTTTGAAGTAATGTATTTATTTTAGTATATCTTTAACAGCAAAATGTCCATATTTCAGTTATGATGATATATCTGGCCTGTAATTAATAGAAACGGATTCATATGTAGTTATAATAACTGCAACTTTAAAAGAAATGTAAATGAATTAGGATATAGGTTATACAGTGTGGGAGTATTTAAATAAGGAAAACATTAAAGATAAGAGGTGAAAGCGAAGAAAAGAAAAAAATGTGGTGAAACGATTTCTACAAAAGTTGTGCAGAAACGACCAAAGCGTCACATTTTACTCTCTTCTATCTATCTATCTATCTATCTATCTATCTATCTATCTATCTATCTATCTATCTATCTATCTATCTATCTATCTATCTATCTATCTATCTATCTGTCTGTCTGTCTGTCTGTCTGTCTGTCTGTCTGTCTGTCTATCTATCTATCTATCTAACTGTCTATCAATCAATCAATCAATCAATCAATCAATCAATCAATCTATCTATCTATCTATCTATCTATCTATCTATCTTTCTATCTATCTGTCTATCTGTCTATCTATCTATCTATCTATCTATCTATCTATCTGTCTGTCTGTCTGTCTGTCTGTCTGTCTATCTATCTATCTAACTGTCTATCAATCAATCAATCAATCAATCAATCAATCAATCAATCAATATCTATCTATCTATCTATCTATCTATCTATCTATCTATCTGTCTATCTATCTATCTATCTATCTATCTATCTGTCTGTCTGTCTGTCTGTCTGTCTGTCTGTCTATCTATCTATCTAACTGTCTATCAATCAATCAATCAATCAATCAATCAATCAATCAATCATCAATCAATCTATCTATCTATCTACTATCTATCTATCTATCTATTATCTATCTGTCTATCTATCTACTATCTATCTATCTGTCTGTCTGTCTGTCTGTCTGTCTGTCTATCTATCTATCTAACTGTCTATCAATCAATCAATCAATCAATCAATCAATCAATCAATCAATCAATCAATCAATCTATCTATCTATCTATCTATCTATCTATCTATCTATCTATCTTTCTATCTATCTATCTATCTGTCTGTCTGTCTGTCTGTCTGTATGTCTGTCTGTCTTCACCCTTACTCTCTATCTAATATATCATTGATTTTTTTTTCAAAGATAACCTGCACTTTACCCGAACAAAACATCAAGGAGGAACAGAAAAATAAAAACAGTGATAGAAAGAAAGACGGTAAAAGAAAATCAAAGTGACAGATAGAGAAAGAGAGAAAAGGAAAGGGTGGGGGAAAAACAAGAAACGAAACTGTAAGATGGACATTCCACAGAGAATTAGACTTGATGAATAATTGACTTACAGATATAGTGAACTTGAATAACACTGACCAGGTGTTAGATGTGAAAAGAGAGGCTTTGAAATATATAATAATATATATATTGTATTAGAAAGTATTGATGATAATGTCGGAAAGTTACTGACAACGTCGTGCCTGAGCGATTGAAGGTCGACATTAGCGCTAATGTGAGACTTTTGTGGGACATTTACTTGTTTTTTGAATGGACAATGAATCTCACATTAAATGACTTGTGTGTGATTGTTGTGTGTGTGTGTGTGTGTGTGTGTGTGTATGTGTGTGTGTGTGTGTGAATTGTGTGTGTGTGTGAGTGTGTGTGTGTATGTAGACATTTATATGTAAAAGAACTATATTTGTATTATGCATGCACCAAAATAAAGGTTCATAGTGAAACAACTGTCGCAACATTTCAAATCCATTCGCTTGTTTGTTTATTGTCACACACACACACACACACACACACACACACACACATATATGTATACATACATAAACACACACATATATATGCCTGTATATATATATATATATATATATATATATATAACAAATATTATTATTACAAACTTGGAATTTTACCAATAGGACCACAACTTCAATTTCAGGACAACCTTATTTTCTGGAGTGCAAATAAAAAATTATATCCAAAATACTAATCTAATAATATAATCATTTTAACGCCTACTATAACATACAATAAGAATAAAGTACATTAGAATTAATTATAAATTATTTAAATATATTTTTTAAAAGATATATATTACCTTACCTGTTATTAGTCTGTGGGGAAAGAAGATAATATTAATCAACGCTACACGTGTTTCAGCACTGATGGTTTATTTTACCAGGCTATACCTAATACATAAATCTACCAGTGCACCCTCATTCTATTTTCCTATTATCATTATTATTATTATTATTATTATTATTATTATTATTATTATTATTAACAGATCCAACTTAATCCTACAAATTCTAAGATATCTTCATTGAAAATAAGAATAAAAATATATATATATATAACTTCCTAATATATTTTTTTACAAAATTTAAAAGATTTTAAAAATAAGAAAATTATAACATTTTAAAAAATTCATAAAAATTTAATAAAATTAAATTAAACACCTAAAAATACAATAGCGATATATATATATATATATATATATAAAGTGCTAAACATAAAGAAACCCTCATCGACTATTTTATAAACACGTCAAATTAAACCGCCTATCTATATAAACTTTACGGGAATTAATAATTTATTGGGAAATTTACCCCTATCGATACTAGTATGTATTACCATTATTATGACAAACGTAAGTTAATAATATTTAAACAGACTTTTGTGGGATTTTTCTGAGACATTTATGTTTTTTGAATGAACAATGAATCTCACATCAAATAACCGTGGTGGACATATGGTTTGTTGTAGATGCTTTCAAAAGGGGTCTGTATTTTGTAATAAAGAGAGTCTCTTTACGAATTCGCTGGCTACAGGATGTATCGTCCCTGAATTGATAGAGGGGAGAAATTCTGAGGCTTGGATTTTTGTTATTGGCGCAAATGTCGATGTGTTGGCTGAATGCTACTTTTCTGTTTTGGGGATATATATATATCTATATATATATATATATATATTATATATATATATTATATATATATTATATATATATATATATATATAATATATTACATGTATATATATATATATATATATATATAATATATATATATATGTATATATATATATATATATATATGATATATATATATAATTATATATATATATATAATATATAATATTGTATATATGTGTGTGTGTGTGTGTGGGAATGTATATATGTATGTATTTGTATGTGTGTGTATGTGTGTGCGTGTGTGTATATATTTAGATGTATATATTATATATATCATAGACATACTATATATATATGATACATATATGTATCATATATATCTTGTATATATTATACATATTATTATTATACAAGAATGTTGTTGATAGTGACTTCGAATTTCTGGCAGCTAGCCCATCGTCGGATTTCGAAATCACTGTCAACAACATTCTTGTATAACAATAATAAATTTGTATTTTACAGAAGTATATAGTAACCCATCAGATTAATGTAAAATTGTTTTTATGATACCGAGCATAAAAGATAACATTAAAATTATATATAATATTTATAATATAATACAGAGTGTTCAAAAGTCTCTCCGCAGTGAAACGGAAATCAGCCTAGGAAGTGTTCACACGGCAGCTAAATAACAATTAAATAACTTTCCTTACAAAGTGCTGGCCATTCAAGAATTGAAGACTAGGGATCATGCTAAAAGGCTTCATTATTGTCATTGGTTCCAAAACTTTGTTGCCGAAAAAAGCATAGAAGTGCTGGATGGGTGTTTTGACACATTTTAGGTTTGGTTTCGTCTGTCGGGACACATAAATTCGAAAAAACACAAGGTTATGGAGCACTGAGAATCCATACACGACGCATGAGCAACCTCTGCATCCCGTACGTTGCAGTATGGATAGTAATTTCGAAAAAGCGTATTGTGGGACCGTTATGTTTTGAAGACACCATCAACACCGAGGGATATTGCTCAAATATTGTCTCTCCATTTTGTAGGCCAACTCACTGAAAGTGAAAGTAATAATGCATACCTTCAGCAAGATGGAGCTACGGAACATACTTCGCACATCACCATGGCACTGCTTCAAGAGTTTTTCGGTGAACATATTATTTCGAAGGGACTTTGGTCACCAAGATCACATGATTGTAACTCCGCCAGACATTTTTTCTGGGGAGCAAGTGAAGGATCAGTATACAAGAATCGCCCGAAAACCATTAATGAGCTAAAAGACGCCATGATAACATTCACACGGTCCATACCGCGTCAGACTCTCCAAGATGTATGTCAAAACATGTCTAGAAGAGTCAACTTATGTACTGAAAAATGAAGGCCGACACTTTCTACTTCTTATAAAGTTTTTTAAAGTCTTGTAAGTCTATCTATGCTTTTGCAGTCTTATACCATCTTATAAATATTTATCTTGCAATAAAATACTTACTGCGAGAAGATAATACATATACATACATCAGACATACATACATACATACATACATACATACATACATATATATATATATAGATATATATATAATAGATATATATAGATATATATATATTATATTTGATTTCTGGCTAGAAAAACACCCAGAGACATTCCCTGACCGCATTCACCAAGACCTTTATTACGGAATCTCTCAAGTTCATTCTGACAATAATTATTTCCTCTTCGACAACACACACTACCGTCAAAAATGTGTATTGCGATGGGTACCAAGGCTGCACCAGTCTTTGCGAACCTCATAATGGGTTTCTTCGAACTATCACTCTATGAGATATCACGCCAGAAATTTGGACATGTTTTCCACCCTACCTAATGGAAAACTGGAAAAGGTATTTGGATGATTGTTTCATCATATGGAAAGAATCTTGTGAAAAACTTCTGGAATTCAAAACCATACTGAATAACATACATCCCAACATCCAATCACTATGGAATTAAGCAAACATCATCTCCCTTTCCTTGATTTCCTAATTATAAAAACACCTAAGAACCAAATCATAACAGACATCTACCACAAACCTACAGACTCACACAATACCTCCTCTTTTAGTTCATGCCACCCAAAACCACCAAGACAAATATCCATTTCAACTTAGCTAAAAGGGTATACACCATTGTCCTCGGATCCAAAAAACTCGAGAATACGCCTTCAAGACCTAAAAAAAAACACTATTACAACGCCATATCCCTCCACCCTTATAGAGTATGGAATAAAACGCGCGCCAAAGAGTAGACAACATTACACTGAAAATCACCCAACCCAGCAACACACACAACCCCAAAATACTCCATACATTTCCACCCACTACCCCCAAAAATCGAAGCATACACCACAATCATACAAAACATCAGTCTACTGTCAACAGACCCAAAATGAAAAACATAAACACCCCACAAAATCCTCAAATGTAAAAGGCAACACAATTTAAAAAAAACTCTTGACAAATACCAAACTTCACACACCACATCCACCCCAGCAGTTTAAAAAATGTGCACGCCAAACTGTGGTACCTGCCCCCTTCCTACTTGAAGGCTCTGAATTTATCTTCAAACAAGGAACGAAGTTTAAAATCAAGACCAACTTCTCCTGTTCCTCCGAGAACCTTATCTACGTTCTCACATGCGCCGGTTGCCAACATAATTATGTTGACAAACGAGCCTCCCGTTACGTAAAAGATTAGCGTGTATAAAGAACAAATAAATCTCCCGGAATACCGGCAAATCCC
>NC_043003.1:16261964-16274464 GCF_006345805.1 Octopus sinensis
ATAGTGTGATAAATAAAATATATGCATACATACATACATATATGTACGTACCTACATCTACATGTATATATACATGCATATATAAATACATATACGTGAGTACAGGACACCACAACTCAAGGAGAACTCAACGAGAAACGAAAACGTAAAAACAAACATGGAAACGGACCTTTTTTTTAACAATGAAAAAACAGAGTACAAGACAAACAACACAAGGAAAATTCCCCTTCATCAGCTGTCCCTAGTACGACTCCATGCGTGTTTCGAAGGTAAGGACAGAATACGACTCGTCGAACTAGCCCTTCCTGCGAAAGAATTAAATAAAATTCCTTTGCAGAGGGGTAAAAATAAGGAAAGAAAAAAATGTGACAAAAACAGGACGTAAAAACGATACAAATAATTACAAAAAAATAAAAACAAAATAAAAATACAATTACAAAAAAAATACAGTACAAGAAATAAAAACAAACAAGAAAACAAACAACGAGGGCCTTTTTTGGCCTAGACGAGGAAAGATGTATATATATATGTATATATGTATGTAATATATATATATATATATATGTATATATATATGTATATATATATATGTATACATATGTGTATGTGTGTGTGTGTGTAAACACATACATACATGTATATATACATGTATATATACATACATGTATATATACATATATATACATATAGGTGGTGCTATTAAGTTAGACATGGCCTGGGCCAATAATGGCCGAAACCTATCAAAGTATCAAAGTATCAAAGTATATATATATATACATACATACAATATACACACACATATATATATATACATTTGCGTGAGTATATCTGAAAAACGTCTATACAAAATTTTACACACGTACGCACACATGCGCTCGCATTCGGTTACACATGTCGATCGCTAGCCTTATAGTATCCTATAGCATACACCACATGTCTACATAATTAAGATAACGAAAAACCGGGTACAGAGTACAGAGATTCGATTCTCCTCCGTATTAATCTAAAAGAGAAAAATATCTCATTCACATTTACACACGCACACACACACAAGCAAAAATAAATACCGTAATTTTGGTCCGGAATTTTAGCATTGATTTTATGAGTATCTTTCCATGATTTACACATTTATCATATACATTCACGATTCGCACAAGCTTGATTTAATTTCCCTATTGTTTCCAAACTGCTACTCATCACTTACGTTAATCTTACTGAGAAAGGTACGTAAATAAATGCCAATATCACTTCGAGAATTCTCCTAAATTCTTCCGATTTGTGCCAGAATAAGAAATCGATATGTTTGCAACAACTATTAACATTGTAAAAATGTCGTATCTATGATAATATAATGTCAATGAATGTTCTCGTCCAACGTAAATTTTTCGGCAATTTAATTTCGGTTATTCTACCCTAAGACATTATTTCGGTTTGTTGTTTGGAATGGCGAAATATTTCAGTCCCTGAATTTATTAGCATTTTGAAAGTTCCTTGAATGTACGGCTCACAATAATTCGTTGTTTCCTCATCATAAATAATATTTGAATTAATTTGCTGAATACATACAAATGGTTACTGAATTTTATTCTATTATTCTTTTACTTGTTTCAGTCATTGGACTGTGGCCATGCTGGAGGTACCAACACGAAGAGTTTTGTCGATAAAATCTATCCTTGTACTTACCGGCAGTCACTGTTAACGAACCACTAAGTTACGGGAGCGTAAACAAACCAATATCGAATAGGAGAACAAACACATAAACATACATATATACATATATACTCATGCACATGCACATGTATTTGTATGTATGTATGTATGTATGTATGTATGTATGTATGTATGTATGTATGTATGTATGTATGTATGTGTATGTTGTGTTAGTATATATACGATGGGTTTTTATACAGTTCTCGGTTATCAAATTTCACTTACAAGGAGTTGGTTGGTCAAAGGCTATAATATAAGACATTTGCCCAGGGTGCAGCGCAGTGGGGTTGAACCCAAAACCACGTGGCTGCAAACCAAACTTTTCACTACCCTTATTTGTTTATAAACTCTCATCGTACCAAATGCTTGCAACATTTGCTTATTTCCTGGTGTAGCCGTTCGTTACTTTGACACACCTTAACAACAATAACCGGTAAAGTGATAATGAATTCTCCTGAGATAATTTCCCTGACCTGGACCTTATTAAGTAGAAGATCAAATTGTTGTCAGTAAACCAACAACTCTTCATTCCTTTGCCTGTCCTGTTCACCACATGTGCTATACTGGACATAATTCCGCGGCATCTATGCTTCATATGTTACACATTCTCAAACATTTTTTAACCCTTAGAGTAAGTTAGGGCTTATGAAAATATAGCTTTATATCACTTAGAACGCATGAAACAAGGATGAATGCCTAGGATAAACTTATGAAAATGTTTTGGACAGACAAAGGGTTAATCGTTTCATCCTTCAAAATTTCTGGATCCAGTTTGGTTAATCTATTAGGTTTTTTCATTTGCTTCAAACTTTAGATTTTCTGTATCAGTAACCGATGGGCACTTTTGATATTTGTGCCTTGATATGTTCTAACATTAGAGTTTAAATTTTGCAGAACGGTACATACTATATGAACTACATGAAGATGCAAAAAAGAAAAAAGAAATGGAAAAAATGCTATCATTCATTTTCATCTAGATCACGGCTTATGTAGATTTTAAAATATGTCATAGAATGCGAGAATCATGAGGGTGTAACACCAGTAAAAAAACTTATGATAAGTTTATATCATTTGTTTCTTAAGTAGATATTTATATTTATATAAGTATCTATGTATGTGTATGTGTGTGAGTGTGTGAGTGTTTTTTGGTTTTTGTACATTTTTAAATATGAGAACTTTTATAATAGGTTTTTATATTCAATTGTTTATAGGGTTTATTTTAGATTATTTTAGATTATATATTGATTATATATAGATTATATATAGATTATATATAGATTATATATTTTTATTTTTATATTCTTTCATTGATAATTTTTATTATTTTATTATTTTAAATTATTTTAAATTATATTTTAAAATATTGATATTTTTAGATCGAAAATCCACCTGAAGATTGTCGGTAGCAGACATGAAACATTGTAGTGGCGGTTTATTTAATTTATATTAAATTTTATGTATTGATTAAGTCTTTCCTTGTTTGGTTTTAAAATAGTGGTTTTGTCTCGATTATATTATATATATACATATATATATATATATATATATATATATATATATATATATATATATATATATAGATATATTATATATATTATATATATATATATATATTATATGTATATATGTATATATATATATATGTATATATATATGTATTAATATGTATATATATTATATATATTATTATATATGTTAATGTATATATATATTATATATGTATATAATGTATATATGTAATATATTATATATATATATATATATATATATATATTAATATATATATATATATATACACACACATGAATTAGCGTAATGATAGCCTCCCTTGTTAAGAGAAGTCAATCTAGTATGTTGGTAAACCCATCAAAATAGCTTCCTTTCTTTATAGTTTCCTTCTTTTTAGTTAGGATATAAGGCAGTGCTCATGGCTGTTTACAATGCAAAGGAGATTGGTGGGAGAGAGAGATGAAGGAAAGTCGGTAAATTAGTGTCTCGACCCAGATGCTTGCAACTGAGTGGATTCTGCTAAAGTTACCCAATATTGTGGTGGTGTTAAACCGGCCGACAAATTAATTCTTACACCCCCAAATGTCATATCTGACATTCTTACAGTTCCACCAATCTTTTCCCTTGGGTGGTACATCTTATGGACCCCGAAAAGGTGAAAGGAAAACTGGCTTCGGTAGGATTTGAATTCAGAGTACAAGGAGCTGTAACAATTATCTCGAGGCTTTCTTCCCTTCGCCCTAATGTCTCTGTCAATTCACTGTCTTGGAACATAGATCCAAGTACATTTGGGCAGGATGGTAAATGATAGAAATTAGAGAGAACAATAGAACGATATAAACTAAATGTATGTTGTGCAAAAGTGGAAGTAGACATAGGAGAAAGTGATCAAATTATTATGACGGAAGGCAATATGTTTTTTGTCTCTGAAAGTGAAGATGATACGGGGTATGATGGAGCCCGCTTCATTCTGTATAAAAAGGCTACGCTTGCCTCCACCAAATGGAAACCATTTATTGATAACAGAATGTTTTTATTGTGTCTGGGGAGAGTCATTTTCTTTTTGGACCTTATAATGTAACTTTGTGGAAATTTTACCGGTGAGTGTGTTACATTATAAGACACGAAAAGAAAATTACTCTCTCCAGACACAACAGAATATGCAACACGAACTCATATAAAGAATCTTGCAAACCAAATCCCCAAACGAAATAGAATGTTTTTAAGGAAATGTAAAGCTAAGCATTGTAACAGCAGTTTTGTCGTTTGTTTCTCACCAATAAATAATGCAACAAATGAAGAACAAGATTTTCCTGCCAGTTCTTGGAGGAAGGAATTGATATAATATCAGCAAGAGATATGAAAATTATTATTGGAGATCTAAATGGGAAAAGCTGACAATAGCTACTAAGTTATGGAAACAAGGACGAGTATACGCAGGCTTGACATTGCTAAATGAATATAGTATAAGATTGATCGGCTTCTGTACTGTGCAGCCAACAATCTTATCATAAGAGATGTTTTGTTTAAACAGGAGGACAGTCATAAACACATTTGAACATCTAGAGATAAAAAAATAATGTAATCAAATAGATCTTATTTTGATAAATCGGCCATAAGATTTCTGTTTAATGTTAGAATATATCAAGGCGCAGATATAGGAAGTGCTCATCGGTTAGTGATACGGAAAAAATCGGTTTAATATTTGAAGCTAATAAAAAGGAAGAATAGATTAAGCAGGCTGGTTCCTGAGAATTTGAAGGATGGTACAGTTTACCCTTTGCCTGTCCAAAGCATTTTTATAAGTTTGTTCCAAACGTCCATGCTTGTTTTCAAATGTTTAGTCAGACCTTGTTTCATACGTCCTGGGTAGTACAAAACTTTTTCTTACTCTAGTGGTTGAAAAAAAATTGGGAATGTGTATTATGATGCAATGATGCTAGGAAAAGGTGTCCTGGGTATCAAATTCGATATACAAGTCAAGCAAAGTGTTAAAAATAAATTTGTAATTTACCCTTTGCCTGTCCAAAGCATTTTTATAAGTTTGTTCCAAACGTCCATGCTTGTTTTCAATGTTTAGTCAGACCTTGTTTCATACGTCCTGGGTAGTACAAAACTTTTTCTTACTCTAGTGGTTGAAAAAAAATTGGGAATGTGTATTATGATGCAATGATGCTAGGAAAAGGTGTCCTGGGTATCAAATTCGATATACAAGTCAGGCAAAGTGTTAAAAATGAATTTGTAATTGAATGTCAGAATTGAAATGTAGTTGCTGAACTTCTAAAAGAAAACGCTGAGGACATCAATAGCTTATGGAAAAATGACGCCAAAGATAAAAAGAAAATAGATTTCGGATGAAACATAAGTTACTGAGGAACGAAAAGAAAAGGAAAGAATATAAATTATTGAAAGTTAGGAAGGGAATAATATAGGATATGAGACCGATTTGGTGTCAGTGATTCGACGCTTACTTATTTGACAGTCAGATACTGCACTGTTTCCCTCGTTCTATTCTCACTTCCTCTTTTTATGAATACTTCTCTTTATGTATATGAGCAAAGGGAAAGTGTTTAATTAATTTGTAATTTCTGTCTCTCACTCCATCTCTTTCTCTCTCTCGCTATCTCCCTTTCCCTCTTTCTCTATCGCTATCTCCTCCTCTTTCTTTCTCGCTATCTCCCCCTATTTCTCTGTCGCTATCTCCCCCTCTTTCTGTCTTTGTGCCACTCTTTATTTCTGTATGTGTTCATGTGTGTCTATGTCCTGGGCAAGTGTCTACTACTACAGACGTTAAGTTATGGAGAAACTTACCTGAAGTGCCGCCGCTCCTCTTTGTTCCCACACCGTTTGACAATCAATGCTGATTGTTTACATTCTCATCATACGTATGTGTGTTTATATGTATGTGTATGTGTGTGTGTGTGGTGTGTGTGCAAGCCTTTGTTTGTTTGTTCCCATAACGCTTTACAACCGATGTCTGTTTGTTTACTTCAGCGTAATTTAGCGGCTTAGCAAAAACGTCCGATAGAACGAGTGACAGGTTTTTAAAAAATGATTCGTTCTGGGGTTGATTTGTCTTATTAAACACCTTGAAGGTGGTGCTCCAGCATGGCCGCAGCCCAACAATTCAAACAAATGCATGATAAATAAAAATTATATCGTATGACTTTATTATAACATATGGCCACTTAATTCATCACATGATATCCATTTAGAAATAGATATACTGAGCCACTGATACCAAGTGGTCAGAAACATATGGCTGGAAGTGGGGACACAATGGTAGAAACTGAATCGATAATACCCCAGTTGTTAAGATCTTGGTGATTATGATGCTCCATTGTTACAACGGCCGTCGTTGTTTGATTGGTGCTAATTATTGATGCCATTATCCATTAGGATAGTTTACTAATATCTCTGCTGCTTGATGCAAAATGAAGATATTCCCGGTTGCAATTTGCTAAGTTTGGTGAACTGGCGAAATCGTTAGCGTATCGGATAAAATGCTTAACTGCATTTCTCCTAGATCTTTACGTTCTGTGTTCAAATCCCGCTGAGGTTGGCTTTATCTTTCATCCTTTCAGAAGCGATAAAATAACTACCATTGAGCACTGGGATCGATGTAATGGATCTGCCACTGCGTCTAAAATTGCTGGACTTGTACCAAACCTTGAAACAATTTTGAACAAATTTTACAAAACTGACGCACCATTTAATTTTAGCCAACAATTTTCTTATAAATGAGAGCCTTTCAGTATTTTAAATCACATCCCTGTATCGAACAGACAATTCGATGTTGTTACACATCGCTGGTTAAAATGTTTCTCCAGTTCTTCCTTGATTGCGTTATTCTTTTCTATCTTGGCCCTAACCGTTTCACTAGATCGCCTTTCCATCGTTGACGAGGTCTCCCTAGCAGTTTTCTCCGATGTTTTAGATTCAACTCGGCAACTGCACGGATTCACCTATTGTCTGTAAACCTTGCAATAGGTAAAACATGTAGTTAAAGGTTAAAAGCATATTGTATTGCCAAAAACGAGAACAACACATAGCCGTGTTTGGCAGAAATGAATACATGAATGTAAATTGAATTAGTTAATACATATATTATTACATTATTCACTCTCCAAGTTCTTATTTACCTATTCTTCATTAAATATCTTTGAAAAGACACAACGCTTACAATTTTGTGGACATTTACGAAATATATCGGTTACAATTTCACGTTGATACACCAAGAAAAAACCGCATGCGCACATATACTTGTGAATATTCGCAACTGTGCGTCCGTTTTAAAATTTATATCTACATATGAAAGTGTATACATGTTTACATGTATACGTATGCATGTGAACGTGTATACGTATGTGTGAGTGTAAGAGTATGTGGTCTGTGTGTGTATGCGTGTGCGCATGCGTATGCGAAAGTATATCGATAATTTCGAAGATTCCTACGGAAGATTTGTTTTAGATGAAAGAACGATGAGAAAGCACATGCTGATAAAGTAAACAGGCAGCGAAGTGGATAGGAATTAGACAAATTTCCTGAAGCTTTAAAGACGCTGAGATGCTAAAGATAACGGCCGTAATTCTTCAGACATCAAATGAAACATTTTTATAGCAACGCAGCGCAGTAAATCTTAAAATTCATGTGAAGAGCCGAACCAAGAATATACTCTGACACATACAAATACACGTCTAAACAAACTCACGTCGTCCAGAGATATGTATACATATGTGTACGCACCTGCGCTTGTGTTTATGTATGAATGTATGAATGTATGTATGTATGTATGTATGTATGTATGTATGTATGTATGTATGTATGTATGTATGTATGTGTATGTGTGCGTGCGTGTATCTAGAGATGCATTAATATAAATATATGTACTTGTAATCATATTGATATGTTCATATAAATTTATACATGTAGTGGTTCTTATCTTCGGATCACACACATACACACACACACACACACTCACACACAAACATACATTCATATATATATACACATGTATAAATATATATACGTATATTTATATATATATATATATATATATATACACGTATAAATATATATATATATATATATATATATATATATTTATACGTATATATATATATGTATATATATATAAATATACGTATATAATATATATATATATACATATATAAATAAACATATATGCATACTTACATACATATATATGTGTATATGTATATACATACACACACACACAACAACACATGCACATATATATACATATACGTATATATATATATATCATACGTATACACATGTATATACATATATATATGGGTTTGTGTGTCTATGTGTATAAGCGCATCACATGCATATGCACATAATGTATAGAGATATAGAAATATTGAGACGCTATATATGTGTAATAAAACTAATATATATTTAACTATGTATATATGTGGATATATATTTACATATATATACGCATGCATACGTACACACATTTATTTTGCATTCTTATATATAGCCTGTATGTGCATGACTGTATTCCATTTGCATAGACAAATATGTATATACAGATATGTGATATTATATATATATATATATATATATATATATATATATAAATATATATTAATATATGTATGTATATATATATGTATGTATGTATGAATGTATGTATGTATGTATGTATGTATGTATGTATGTACGTATGTATGTATGTATGTATGTAGGGTCATATATATGAATCTCTATATATATGCACAGAAATGTATATGTGTATAAAAATGTATATTTTTATTTCTATATATGTAGATATATAGACACATTTGCGTACACACGTATACTTCTGTATGTATATGTATGTGTGTGTATATATATACATATACATATATTATATATATATATTGATTTATCATTATTATTATCTTTATTTATTATATATATATGTCTGTGTGTGTGTACATATGTATATATTTGAATATGTGTATGAGTGTGCGCGTTTGTGTGTGTGTGTGTTAGTAGGTTATGTATCCTGTTGCTGCTGCACACATGTATGTCATGTTACGCAATATAAGCAGTACGTTAAGAGAAAAGTGATAGATATGCTTACTTTATTGGCCCCTTTCTGCAAAGAAACGCATAAATAATGAGATAATTAGATAATTAAATGATTAAATAAAGAAATAAATACTGAAATATTCGAGCATTTTAAACAATAACAAATATACACGCATATACAAGCCGAATACAACGGATAGCTGCAACAGTGCAAAATCTTGCCCGTGAAATCAAAGGCTTCCGTTAAGAAAAAAAAATGGCGGACAATATCATAATGGCTATCTCTTAGCGAGTTTCTTAATGTTTTTTTTAGTAACTGCGAGTAATGCCGACTTTTAAAAGACCGTAATTAAATTTGAATGAGAATTGCTTACAAAAATAAGCGTTTTAAATATTCATTTCTGTCTTTTTCGGTTCATTCTTTGTTTGTTTATTGTATTTGGATCTGTTTTTTTTATTGCTTTTTGTTATTTGCTCGTTTTATTTCTCTTTTAAGATTGCCGTTTATACCCGAGATGAAACATTGAAACATTTCGTATTTCACTATTTCTAATATATGCTTGTATTATTTGTGTACACACACACACACACACACACACACACACACACACACACACACCACATACACACACACGCACACACACACAGACGTATTTATATATATAATATATATATGCGAACGCACATGATCTCACACAGTAAAATTCAGTTGCAAACAGATATAATACAAATATCTGCGTTCAGCCATTTATCCAGGCAGAAAGCAACAGCTATACTCTTTATCAGTTATTTTCGCGCATTTTTAAAACGTAAATTGACACGCGCGTGGCTGTGTTGGTGAGCACGAATTTCTGCTGTGCGTACTGGTATATACATGTCTCTGCGCATGTACAAACGACTGAAAAAAAGAAAAAATAGAAACCTTGCATACGCTTCTAGGTTCCAGTTCTCCAACGTAGATTGTCATTGGTCTAATAAACTCCATTCAGAATAGCAAGCATTGCGTGTCATTATAGACCGAAATTTCTGTTTCGAAGGAATGTTTCTGCCCCGCCCCCCGTCTCTCTATTTTCGTAGCTTCGAAGTCTTTTGGTACGCAATTTTAATTTTTAAAATTATTATTTGCTGCCGAATGTAACTGCGCTTGCGCGGTGGATTTGAAAAATTAGAATGCATAAGTAAGCATAAACATTCCTTCGAAACTGAAATTTCGGTCATAGGCGCAGGAGTGGCTGTGTGGTAAGTAGCTTGCTTGCCAACCACATGGTTCCGGGTTCAGTCCCACTGTGTGGCACCTTGGGCAAGTGTCTTCTACTATAACCTTGGGCCGACCAAGGCCTTGTGGGTGGATTTAGTAGACGGAAACTGGAAAGAAGCCCGTCGTATGTATACACACACACATATATATATATGTATGTATGTACATGTTTGTGTGTCTGTGTTTCTCCCCCAAAATCGCTTGACAACAAATGCTGGTGTGTTTACGTCCCCGTAACTTAGCGGTTCGGCAAAAGAGACCGATAGAGTAAGTACTAGGCTTCCAAAGAATAAGTCCTGGGGTCGATTTGCTCGACTAAAGGCGGTGCTCCAGTATGGCCGCAGTCAAATGACTGAAACAAGTAAAAGAATAAAAGAATAAAAGAGTATGCAGCACGTGTATTCTCTGTGCTGCATAAATATGCATTAATCTTAACGCCCTTACTGAAGAAGTAGGGATGGCAAATTAATTTATTTGCACATTAATGCAGAAACTCGAGTCTAGGGTTAACTATAGAAATATTTTTATTTTCATTCCCTTTGAAATTATTCTTATTCGTGGTTAGAGTTTTAATTGCCCTTTCTAGCATGTAAGGTGTCTTATTAAAGGTCACCTCTGTTGTCTATAAATAAGTACACTATTTTATATAAATTCTCTTATTTGTTTCAGTCATTTGACTGCAGCTTTGCTGGAGCACCACCTTTAGTCGATCAAATCGACTCCAGGACTTATTTTGTGTAAGCTTAGTACTTATTTTGTCGGGTTCTTTTGCCAAATCCCTAAGTTACGGGGACGTGAACACATCAATATTAATTACCAAGTGAAGGCGGGGGGACAAACACAGACACACACACACGCACACGCACACACACACATACACATATATATATATATACGAGGGCTTCTTTCAGTTTCCCTCTACCAAATCCACTCACAAGGCCTTGGTCGGCTCGAGACTACTCTACAAGACATGTACCCAAGGTGTCACGCAGTTAGACCGAACCTAGAACCATGTGGTTGGTAAGCAAGCTACTTCATTTCATTTTATTTCATTTTATTTGCCATAAAGGCAGTATAGAAAGTAGCTGCGGGCTGGACAAACACATAAATGAGAGACGAAACCCAACACCCGCCGAATGGATTTTTCTCGAAAACATTTTCAATATGAGGTTTCAAACCTCTTATAAAGGGAGGCACTAAAATCTCTTACTTCACATGATTTTTTTAAAAAACACACAAATGAGGTTATAAACCACTACAAATAATGCAATAAGATGAGGTTTCAAACCCTCTAACGAGGCTTTTTCACCTCCTACTCATCGATATATCCATCAAGATATCCATCATTATCTTCAATGCCGCTTGAGTTCCTGTACCCCGCCATTTCCCATGCCTCATTTATGTACGAGCCACCCAGCTATACGCGACATTCCTCTTTAAATCTTTACTCTTTACTCCGGTATACATCAATATGTGACCTCGTGAGTATCGCTGGTGATTTTTTCCCTCTGTCTTCCTTTCTCTGGATCTTTCCTTCTCCTATGTTTCCAACGAAGAGCTCCGTTCGAAACGTTAAACCCTCCTTCTTCCCTTCTTTCCTGAGCATCCAATAATACTTTATTTGTTCCCCGTCCTCGCGTTGTTGTGTTTTTTTTTTTGTGTTTTTGTTTGGATTAACTATATATATATATAGAATCAATCAATCAATCAATCATATACATATATATTGTTATACACACACACACACACACACATACACACACACACACACACACACACACACACACACACACACATATATATATATATATATATTAAAGGGATATTTGCTACCTTCTTTGTAAACTAATTTATGATTGTTTTGCAAGGCTGTGCATTCGCAGAATATCATATAAATGTTTGACGGCATTTACTTACTTCCCATTAGGTCCTGAGTTCAAATCGAATCAAGGCAGGCTTGACTTTTTTTATCGTTTGG
>NC_043003.1:16279464-16280509 GCF_006345805.1 Octopus sinensis
ATATGTATGTATGTATGTTTATATGCAGTTATACATGTTTATATTCTTTGTCTTTCTTCAATCCATTACATATATATATATATTGTTATGTTTGTTATTTTGTTCTACTTCCTGTTGTTGTAGTTGTTTTTAGTTACATTCTTCTGTTATTATTGCGTTCCCATTTTAGCTATCGGTATAATGGGACCAACACTCGCAGTTGCAAACTAGCTGACTCTTCTTATATTGCTATTAAAAACACACACCAACCAATGCGGTCATTTTTATATGTAGTATCCAGAGAGACAATTATAACGTCTAACTGATTGTAAGCTTCGATTTCTGTAACGTGTCGTTTATAATAACAACGTCACACTATATAAGACATGGCTGGTGCGACAACGAATGTTTAGTTGTTGAAGCTATAATTAAGGTGAGATTTTGGCAAAAACAAATCAATGGGCCCTATCGATTTATCACCAAATCAAACGCTTTATTCGATAACCAAATTATATATGAATTATATATGAACTTGCGTATGTCTGTGTATCTTTGTGTGCATTTGTGGAGAGAGGACGTATAGATTTATCGGTCTCTTGTTTAAGTTCAAAATTTTAATACTCGTTACTTAATATAATAACATAAATTAATGTAAAAAACACGTTATAAATCTTTGTATGTATTTGAATGGTTTTGTTATTGGAAGGTATGTTTGTAATGTAAGGTCAACCGAAACAAGTTGCTCTCCAACCGTAATTCTAATTTTGATTTTAAATTATATAGTATTTCTTAATCTCTGGACGTAGAATCTTTTAATGTAAAGTATTTATTTACATGTAGATCTACAGATTTTGAATTCTTGATATTTGGTCAATTTTCGTTTTCCTAATATTCTGGGCGCATAAAATCAGAATTTCCTTTGTTTCTACGAATCTTCCCGTCCTTAAAGGGTTTAGCTTTATGGCGTATCGTCAGACCCCAAAACCTGTTGGCCTAAGACCTCTCCAAAATATGGCTTTTTAATATTCTTTCCAGCAGCATGCGGGTGTACAGTTCGTTGGATGGC
>NC_043003.1:16280609-16290609 GCF_006345805.1 Octopus sinensis
GACTGAAACAAGTAAAATTTGTAAAATTGTAAATATTATGTATGGGTATTTTATTGCCAGAAACAACCAGGTTTCTTCCTCTAACATTTTACATAGTTTAAACTACACAAGTTAACGGGTGAAAAACAAGATAAGAATTTTGAGAGAAGGATGTATAAAACTAGTTTTTAAACATCGAATGATCATGGGGGGGGGGCACCGGAATAAAGTAGTAATCAAAAGGGTCCGTAGGTAATATATGGTTGAGAACACCTGGATTTGATATCGCAACCTCTAACATAGAATGCGGTCATTTATAACGAAGTTGTAACCACAGCTATTGGCCTACTCGACTACTGAACTTCATTTAGCTTGCTGTTTAACTTTGTGGCTGTGTGGTTTGAGGAGCTTGCTTTCAAACTATGTGATCTTGGGTTCGGTCCCACTGCGCGGAATCTCTGTTTAGTGTCTTCTACCGAAAAAAGTCTTCTAAGTGCGACTGGTAGACGGAAACTGAAAGAAGACAGACGTGTGTGTGTGTGTGTATACTCTCTTGCTTGTATCAGTCATTTTACTACGGCCAGGCTGGAGCACCATCTTAAAGGGTTTTTTGGTCGTAGAAATCGGCTCCAGGACTTATTTTATTGGTTTCTTTTTGCCAAACCGCTACATTGCGAGGCCGAAAGCACACCAACATCGGTTGTCAAGCGATGATGGAGGGGCAAACACACATACACATAAATTCACACACACACACACACACACACATACAACACACACACACACACAAACACACACAGACATCACACACTCACTCACACACACACATCACACACACACACACACACACACACACACACACACACACACATACGAAGGGCTTCTTTCAGTATCCGTCTTCTAAATCCACTCACAAGGCCTTGGTCGGCCGAAGGCTATAGAAGAAGACCCTTGCTCAAGGTGCCATGTAGCGGGACTGAACCCAGAACCATGTGTTTGGGAAGGAAGCTTCTTACCACGCCTGCGCCTGTCTATCTATATATCTATCTATCTATCTATATATATATATATATATATATAACGGGAGGGTTTACGAAAATAAACAAAAGACGAAGGCAGGTGGAGTACAAACAAGCAAATGTATTAGTATGGCGCTCAGGAATAGAAAGTCTTTTACGTTTCGAGCCTACGCTCTTCGACAGAAAGATGCACAGAAAAGAAACAAGGAGGGAAACAAGGAGAGAAAAAAATGCGTGTAGGAGCTAACGGTCCATCATGGCAATTGATCGGTAGATAGTCAGATAAATAGATATAGATATAGATATGTGTGTGTATGGCTTTATGTTTCTAATGTATTTGTTGCCACCACCACTTGACAACCGGTGTTGGTGGGTTTATACCCCAATAACTTAGGGTTTCGTATAAAAGAGATCGATAGAATAAATACCAGGCTTAAAAATAAGTCCTGGGATCGATTTGTTCGACTAAACCTTTGAAGGTGATGCCCAAGCCTGACCACAGTCCAAAGACTGAAACAAGTAAAATGGTAAAAAAGAAAAGATAAAACACACACACACCACACACACACACACACACACACACACACGAAAAAAAAAAGAAATAAAAGAAAAAATTTCTCATAATGGATTTCTGTACATCTTTTACAAAGTGAGCAGGACTGGCGCTGACTTAAAATTTTGACGCCGTGAGCAGGAAAATAGGGAGCGAGAGAGAGAGAGAGAGAGAGAGAGAGAGAGAGAGAGAGAGAGAGAGAGAGAGAGAGAGAGAGAGAGAGAGAGATAAGACTTATTAAATGACCTCGATTGCTACCAACACCCTCCTCTCTCTCTCTTTCTTTTTCTCACTCTTTCAATGTGTATGCATATACTTGTGTATGTATCCACGTACACGTGCGCGTGTGTTCACCTTCAGTGCCAAAAAGTACTGAAGAAGTTAACTACAAACACATATCAGTCTTCGTCTAACATTATTTTCATGATATAAATAAATAAATAGTAGCCATCATCAAAACAGGGTCAATGTCCAATCGGCCGTGCCAAATTACCAGCGTCCAATCAGTCTTCTCCTTTTGATTTACCTCCGAGCTTTCACTCCTTTAATCTGTTATTTATTTTTTTCTTTGTTTCTTGCTAGTTTGTAATTTGACATAAAACTCAGTAGTATCAATTTCGAACACTCTTCCTAGCTACATGGCTAACAAATTGGCTTTTGTTTGATTAAAATGTATGCCTTTTTCTTCTTTCAAAACATAGCAGGGTCGCGTGTAAAACGCCCTTCCATAAAAGGGGTCGCTGAGGTACATGACAGATAGGATAGTATACTCTTTTACTCTTTTACTCTTTTATTTGTTTCAGCCATTTGACTGAAGCCATGCTGGAGCACCGCCTTTAGTCGAGCAAATCGACCCCAGGACTTATTCTATCTGTCTCTTTTTAAGCCTAGTACTTATTCTATCTGTCTCTTTTGCCGAACCGTAAGTTACGGGGACGTAAACACACCAGCATCGGTTGTCAAGCGATGTTGGGGGACAAACACACACACACACACATATATATATACGACGGGATTCTTTCAGTTTCCGTCTACCAAATCCACTCACAAGGCTTTGGTCGGCTCGAGGCTATAGTAGAAGAGACTTGCCCAAGGTGCCACGCAGTGGGACTGAACCCGGAACCATGTGGTTGGTAAGCAAGCTACTTACCACACAGCCACCCCTAAGAAAATACAAATTATAAACCACTGCACAGGATTAAAACAAAACAAAAAAAATAAAATTGATTTAAACAGTTTTTGATTTAAAAAAAAAATGTAGTGGGCGAGTTCTTTTGCAAACATTGAGGGCTGTTTCTAAAACACCCTTTTATGAAAGGGGACGCTGAAAACAAATACGAACAAGGCACAGAGAGCGATAGACACTAATAGATATACATAGTAAAAACGTCGCGTTAACATTGAAATGCTAAAACGTTGTTCCTCAACAAAATTCTATTATATTTCTTTAATGCAATTTAAGAACATGGAACTTAAAAGTACCACTGTGAAATTTATTAACGACTATTATTTTATAATTTAACTTGATTTCAGGAAGTTAACAAATGCAGTTGGAATAAGCAAACGTTGAATGAGGACTAAGCGTTTTGTAATATGGAGGTTCCTTTAAGTAAATTTATAGTTTACCTTTTAGTAGTTTTAGCCACTGGACTACAGCCATACTGGCGCACAGCCAGAAAGGGTTTTTAGTTGGAGAAATCGACCCTATTATGTGTTTTTTAAGCGTGGTACTTATTCAATCGGCCTCTTTTGCTGAACCACTAAGTTACGAGGGCATAAGTAAATCCAACATCGGTTGTCAAGCAATGACGGCGGACACATACATACATACAACATACATACATACATACATACATGCATACATGCATACATGCATACATACATACATACATACATACATACATACATAAATACTTACATACATACACACATACATATACATACACACATACAGATATACAACGGGCTTCCACACTCTCAAGGCATTGGTTGAACCGGGGCTGTAGTAGAAGTCATTAGTCCAAAGTACTGAGCAGTAGGCCTGAACCCGAAACCATGTGGTTGCAAAGCAATATTCTTAACTGCACAGCCATGCCTACGCCCAGCTTCTTAAGCACACAACCACGAATTAGGAATACATATTTAGTGAGGAAAAGACATTAGCTCGATGACTACTATTGTTTTAATCATTTTTAGGAGGCAAAGTATACTATGTTTCTGCCTTATTTGGTGCTCATCTGCGAAGTGCAAGCCTCACTGCACTTGCTGATATTGTGATAAAGGAATCGTTAAGTAGATGTACAGTAATTATATAATGATTCGAAGGTTCTGCTCGTGATTATTAAAATCACGGGTTCAGTTTCTATTGCAGGCGCTGCGCTTAGTCCTTGAGCGAGGCACTTCTTTCCATTTAACTGAAGTCAAATCTACTCAGACGTAATAAGTACCGGCTTGGTCGCTGATGCAGCTTTCTCAGCATCTCACCTCACACACATGCACATCAGTCACTATATCCTGGATGTTCGGCCGGATCAAAACTAAGAGGTGATAGGGGTGAGGCGAGAAGGACTCAGTGTTCTGTCGCATTTTCAAAGACCCTTAAAAACTATTACTATAGACCTGAGAAATTAGCATATTAAAAATTTAAAAAATGAAAATAAATACAAAAAGCAAAAGAAAAAAATCAGGCGTAGCTGTGTGGTAAGAAGTTTGCTTCCCAACCACACAGTTCCAGGTTCAGTCCCATGGCGTGGCACCTTGGATAAGTGCCTTCTGCAATATCCTAGTGCCGAGTAGATTTGGTGGGCGGAAATTGAAAGAAGACCGTTATATATATATATATATATATCACACACACATATATATGTGTGTGTGTGTGTGTATATATGTGTGTGTATGTATGGGTGTGTGTGTGTATATATATATATATATATAAAGAGGCCCGTCATATATATACACGGGTATATGTGTGAGTGTGTGTCTGTCTGTACCCCACTACCGCTTGACAACCGGTGTTGGCGTGTTTATATCCCCCGTAACTTAATTTTATAGAACCGATAGAATAAGCACCAGGTTTTTTAAAAAAAAGTATTAAGCAATGCAATCGATTCATTCGACTAAAATCCTTCAAGACGGTACCCCAGCATGGCCGCAGTCGAATGGCTGGCACAAGAAACAGAAGAATAAAAATGCATTCATTGAGTTTGATCTCAACACTACATATTTAACATTCAGCTTATACGGCGCTTCCATACACTCACACGGCGCTTCCATACACTCACACGGCGCAGCATGTTTTGCCTGGACATATTAATTAGATTTGATTGAGCTATTTAACACTTGTATATTTAAATATCTTGGCTGTGAGAGCGCAACGTAACGCTGGTGACAGAATGCAAACAAGAAGAAAAAAAATCATTCCTTTTCGTCCAGCAGTCTGACTCGGTCAGCTGCAACGCTCTCAGCTAAATGAACGCATTCGCAGAAAAGCGCTATATATTATCGTATAACAAATAATGCAAAGAAAAGTTATTGAACGCCGTTTACACTGTGCGCGCGCACATGTTTTGCAACCAGCGCACATAAAATACAAAGTAACTAATGTGCGCACACAAGATTATCTCTTTTACTCTTTTACTTGTTTAAGTCGTTTGACTGCGGCTATGCTGGAGCACCGCCTTTAGTCGAGCAAATCGACCCCAGGACTTATACTTTGTAAGCCTAGTACTTATACTATCGTTCTCTTTCGCCGAACCGCTAAGTTACCAACATCGGTTGTCAAGCGATGTTGGGGGGACAAACACACACACACACACATATATATATACATATATATATACGACGGGTTTCTTTCAGTTTCCGTCTTCCAAATCCACTCACAAAGCTTTGGTCGGCCCGAGGCTATAACAGAAGACACTTGCCCAAAGTGCCACGCAGTAGGACCGAACCCGGAACCATGTGGTTGGTAAGCAAGCTACTTACCACACAGCCACTCCTGCGCCTAAAAGTATCTACTTAAAATAATCTAATAATTATTATACTTATTTTGTAGTCGCATGCAAAAGCTTGGTTTTGGGTTCAGTCCCATTGCGTGGCATCAAGGGGAAGTATTTTCAACTACGTATAGCTACCGGCCAATTAATGTCTTGTGAGCGAATTTGGTTGACGGAAACTATATGGAAGCACGCCATATATGTATGTGCATTTATGTATGTTTGTTTTTCTGTTTGTCTCTCACCGTTCGACAACTGCTGTCTTCTTCTTCTTCTTCTTTCACTCATGCCATTAGAAACAAAGAATAATCTCTAATTTGGGCCTACTCTAAGCTGCTAAGAATGCGTCTGGCAACTTGAAGATCCGCCCACCACATTCGATAGACTGGCGGTTGCACGGGCGCGAAAGCTACGTTGTTATCCTCATTCCGTAAACGGTGGCTTTTAACGGGTGGAGAGCTGAACCATCCTGGGGTACAGAGGATTCGCAATTTAAACTAGGGTCTGCAAGTTTACCACACCATAGTGGGTTACACCATGGTTCCTCTGCTTTTTGGCAGAAGTAGGGAGAAAGAGTGAGAGAAAGTTGTGGTGAAAGAGTACAGCGGGGTTCACCCCCTCCCCCTCCACCGCCGGAGCCTCGTGGAGCTTAGGTATTTTTGCTCAATTAACACTCACAATGCCCGGTCTGGGAATCGAAACCACAACTGCTGTTGGTTTGTTTGCGTCCCTTAAATACAGCAGTTCAGCCGAAAGAAAGCGGTGCAATAAATACTAGACTTAGAATAAGTATTGGCACCGATTTGATCGACTAAAGCGGTGCTCCAGCTTGGCCGCTATCTAATAAGTGAATCAAGCAGATAATAGGAATATCCGCATCCAGTGCAAACATAGGTTCCAGGCACTGTTATCACCCTATAACAGTGATTACTAACTCGGACAGCAACATCCTTCAGGGCTTGTTAGACACTTGCCCAAGGTGCCACGCAGTTGCACTGAACCCGGAACCATGTGGTTAGTAAGTAAGCTTCTTACCACACAGCCACTCCTGTATCTATAAAGCTACTCCTGCGCCTATGTCTTAGAAATGAATATTTAAACAATGCACAATACATATGCCTTAAATATATTTTCCAAAAGAAAAAATATGCCGTGTCGGGATTAAAATACTGATGAACAATGCACTAAACTTCTAGTGGTTCCCAAAGTGGGCAGAATAGCCTCCAACTCTTGGGGTTGTGGAAAGTTCCAAAAGGCGTTGAAGAAAAGCGGGACAATAACGGGATAGCGATTCATGTAAAAACAAAAAAAATAATGGGTTTGTTAGGTTAAGTTATATTTGTGAAATACAGTAGCGTTGAATAATCTGCTTCAGAAAGGGGTCTATGTTTGTGACAGTTACTTGGGGGTGGGGGCATTAGGAATGTGGCCTGGGTGTCAAAGGGGCAGTAACTCGAAAAAGTTTGGGAACCACTGTTCAATATATGATTTATTTATTATTTTTTTTAATGTATAAGTCCTTGAAGGCGGCGAGCTGGCAGAAACGTTAGCATGCCGGGCGAAATGCGTAGCTGTATTTCGTCTGCCGCTACGTTCTGAGTTCAAATTCCGCCGAGGTCGACTTTGCCTTTCATCCTTTCGGGGTCGATTAAATAAGTACCAGTTACGCACTGGGGTCGATATAATCGACTTAATCCCTTTGTCTGTCCTTGTCTGTCCCCTCTATGTTTAGCCCCTTGTGAGCAGTAAAGAAATAAGAACATAAACCAGAATGCAAAATTAACGTCTTTTTTTTTTGTCTGAAATGATCTACTTTCTTCTTTTACCAAAACAACACAGGAAAGAGGCTTTTGTAAAACGCTCTTCTGACAAAGAAGAGACAACGAGCTACGACAAGCCAAGACCCATTAGTTTATGTTATTGAATAGTGTTAATAGTAAAGTATCACAACTTATTAAGGCCATTCAAATAACACTTGATGAAGTGCATGCAGCTAAAAACTCATGTCAGTTGTTGTTAATTGTGTTAGTAAGGCTTCTACTTGTATTTGTTTACAAACATACGAACTGAGTCAGTGAATGCGACGAGTCAAAAGCTGTAAGAAATGGTTGCAGGTAAGGCGGCGAGCTGGCAGAAACGTTAGCACGCCGGGCGAAATGCGTAGCCGTATTTCGTCTGCCGCTACGTTCTGAGTTCAAATTCCGCCGAGGTCGACTTTGCCTTTCATCCTTTCGGAGTCGATTAAATAAGTACCAGTTACGCACTGGGGTCGATATAATCGACTTTATCCGTTTGTCTGTCCTCGTTTGTTCCCTCTGTGCTTAGCCCCTTGTGGGTAGTAAAGAAATAGGTATTTCATCTGTCGTTACGTTCTGAGTTCAAATTCCGCCGAGGTCGACTTTGCCTTTCATCCTTTCGGAGTCGATAAATTAGTACCAGTTGCGCACTGTGGTCGATGTAATCGACTTAATCTGTTTGTCTGTCCTTGTTTGTCCCCTCTGTGTTTAGCCCCTTGTGGGCAATAAAGAAATAAGGAATGGTTGCAAGTCCGTAACTTGACAACATTGTAACCTGCGAACAAAAGATTTTAGTCATATTGTACGCGTGGCTGTGTGGTAAGACGTTTGCGTCCCAAACACGTGGTTCCGGGTTCACTTCCACTAAATTGGCACCTCGGTCAAATGTTTTCTAGTATAACCTCGGGCCTACCAAAGATTTGTGAGTGGGTTTGGTTGATAGAAACTGAAAGAAGCGCGTCACGCGCGTGTCAGTGTTTGTCCCCCCACTGCCACCGCTTTACAACTATTGTTGGAGTGTTTACGCCACCGTAACTTAGCGGTTCGGCAAAACAGATCGATAGATTTAGTACCAGGCTTTAAAATAGGTTCTGAGGTCGATTCGGTCCACTAAAATTCTTCATGGCGGTGCCCCAGCGTGGCCGTAGCCTAATGACCGAAACAAAACTTTATATATAAAAGAGAGGTTGTGTGCTGTCTATCTCCTACGATTTAGATTCCTAACTACTCCCACATTTTGCGGTGCAGTGTAACCAAAAGCGGGTATCTTATAGTCGTGATTCATATCGAACCCTTCTGGGTATTAGCGCGCATCTACGATGAGTCTACGATTTAAAAAAAAATTACCATCAATTTTTCCCATTTTTAATGCTTTTTGGCATATATAAGGAAGTAACTCTCTAAAAATATTATTAAATCTCAGAACGTAAAAAGCCACAGTAACACACCCCCTTTGTGGTTAGCCATATTGAGATAGCTATTATACTTTACATCTCTAAAAATGCTTATATAGTTATTTCCCTTACAAACCCGAGCAACGCCGGGCGATACTGCTAGTAAATGATAAAAAACATGAGAAATGTTTTAAAAATCTGATAGTCGAGTGTTAGGAAGTCGAAACTATTTTGTTTCTGGAAGATTTTTATAAATCGAAATCATTGATATTGAAAATTAAAATCAACCAGAATCTTAGTCAGAGGCTATTAATAGTTTAGGTAACAGAACTAATTTTTCAAGATACTTAGCTATACTTATACTAAAATATTTACTATAAAAGCGCAGGAGTGGCTGTGTGGTAATAAGCTTGCTTCCCAACCACATGGTTCCGGGTTAAGTCCTGCTGCGTGGCACCTTGGGCAAGTGTCTTCTACTATAGCTTCAGGCCGACCAAAGCCTTGTGAGTGGATTTACGAAACGGAAACTGAAACCCATAGCACCTCCACTTACAATTGTCAGTTTTCAGCGAAGTGATCAATAGTTGATTCTCATGATCAGTGGACCTAATTCTGCATTTCACTTCTTATGGTTTTGAACTGCTCAACCTTATTATAGCACTTTCTTGATTTGAATCTTAAACTTTAAAACCTTCATTTATACATTTATGTACATACATACTTTTTTGCGTTTGTATATACTACATTTATATATTAACTTTAATAAATTGACCTTGATAAATTTAACCTTTAAAATTCCACGACGAGTAAGAGTACTTCTACTTCACAAGCAGCTCTAATGCGACAACGGCGATCTCAAGTAAGTCTCTGACTCATTATGTATGATATTTACTAAATCAAGCAATTATACTTTGTCTATTCTACTTCAATACCTAAACAGTTATATACATATTGCTGTAATTAATTTATACATTGCATTAATAGACATGTTTCCAACATCTCCAAATAACTAAAAGCTGGCAATGCATGCAGGGTTTTCAATTAAATTTGATAACACTTTGACTGCTCATAACTCCGATAATTCTGAATTATTCCAGTTAAACTTTCTCTATGACAGTAGATAAAATTTTAATTCCAGAACGTATTTAATAAGTGTGTTCCAATCCTGCTTTTTCTCACGGACAGTTCTATATCGGATGCTCTAGAGTTGGAAATCCAGAAACTTTATTCATCTATGCACCCAACAGCAAAACCAAAAACATTGTGT
>NC_043003.1:16293109-16313109 GCF_006345805.1 Octopus sinensis
TTCAGGCTGGAGTAGATAGATAGGTAGGTAGGACATTTAGCTGTTTCATGTTTTTCTGCGATTTGTAACACAAACTCACCCACTCGCTGTCATTCGCTTGTTTTCTGTCACTCTCTCTCTCTCAGACACACACAAAGACAAACGCACACCAACATAGAAACATACACACACTAACACATTCAGAAACACACACATGAACGCAAATGCACACACACACACACCACACACACACACATGGAACTAGACACAAAACACACACACACTGACGTACTTTCACAAGCATACACTCACGCAAGACACATACATACAAACACATTCTCAGGCAAACACGCGCAAAAGACACATACACAAAACACACACGTACCCTTACACACACACTCATGCACACACAAAACACACTCAAACATATACAGACTTGCATACACATAGGCGCAAGAGTGGCTGTATGGTAAGTAGCTTGCTTACTAACCACATGGTTCCGGGTTCAGTCCCACTGCGTGGCACCTTGGGCAAGTGTCTTTTACTATAGCCTCAGGCCGACCAAAGCCTTGTGAGTGGATTTGGTAGACGGAAACTGAAAGAAGCCCGTCGGTATATATATATGTGTATGAATATGTTTGTGTGTCTGTGCTTGTCCCCCCAACATCGCTTGACAACCGATGCTGGTGTATTTACGTCCCCGTGTCTTAGCGGTTCGGCATAAGACCCCGATAGAATAAGTATTAGGCTTACAAAGGATAAGTCATGGGGTCTATTTGCTGGACTAAAGGCGGTGCTCCAGATGGCCGCTGTCAAATGACTGAAACAAATAAAAGAATAAAAGAAAAAGAAAGAAAACACGCGCGCGCACGCACACAGACACTCACGCAGACACACAACACACACACACACACACAACACACACACACTTATTCAAAATATTTTTACTCATTCCAGTGTCTGGGTTGTACATTTACTGCGAACTGCCTAGTATAATTTTAGCGCGAAAATATCGGCCCGACCCTGGTACGTATCCCAGACTGATGCTGTTTGATATCGATTGACGTACAATCGCAAATTGGCATGCCATTTTACACTATTGTATACAATTAGACGTAGGAGTGGCTGTGTGGTAAGTTGCTTGCTTACCAGCCACATGGTTCTGGGTTCAGTCCCGCTGCGTGGCACACTGGGCAAGTGTCTTCTACTATAGCCTCGGGCCGAATAAAGCCTTGTGGGTGGATTTGGTAGACAGAAACTAAAAGACGTCCGTCGTATGTATGTGTATATATATGTATATATGTGTATGTATATATGTTTGCGTGTCTGTGTTTGTTCTTCCAACATCGCTTGACAACCGATACTGGTGTTTACGTTCCCGTAACTTAGCGGTTCGGCAGAAGAGTACGATATAATAAGTACTAGGCTTACAAAGAATAAGTCCTGGAGTCGATTTGCTCGACTAAAAGCGGTGCTCCAGCATGGCCACAGTCAAATGACTGATACAAGTAAGGAATAATAACAACAGCCGTAATAAAATTGGAAGTATGCCAAAAATTCTTAGTGTGCCAAAATTCTTTACAGAATGCACTTATCAATTGTCATACATAACTTCGTAAATATGACATAAAAAGCATGAAATATTCTCAGAGAATTTTGAAATCATATTTATTGTATATTTACTTATTTTATATTACATTTATTTTACAGAATTTAGGAATTGAAAAAAATTTTATCACTGCCTACATTTATGTTGTGATAAACCCGTGAAAATATGTACTATAAAAAGATAGAAAGCCTACCATTCCCGTTTATGCACAAATCAAACTATACAAACTCTTTTACAACGGTGATGGTCTTATAACACACAGTAATCTGCATTCATCATTCAGATATCACAAATGATATTCGTAAACGAATCGCAAACGCTGAGACATTATACACCAAATGATATCTTTCAAACTAGCAACACGCAATACATCTTTATACATAAAAGTGAAGTTGTGTGTCTGTCTCCTACGATTTAGATTCCTAACTACTCCCACATTTTGCGGTGCAGTGTAACCAAAAGCGGGTATCTTATAGTCGTGATTCATATCGAGCCCTTCTGGGTATTAGCGCGCGTCTACGATGAGTCTACGATTTTAAAAAAATTTACCATCATTTTTTTCCATTTTAATGCATTTTTTCGCTATTATATAAGGGAAGTAACTCTCTAAAAATGTCTACGATGAGTCAATGATTTAAAAAAAATTTACCATCATTTTTTTTCCATTTTTAATGCATTTTTTTGCTATTTTTTGGCTATAACTCTCTAAAAATGCTTATATAGTTATTTCCCTTACAAACCCGAGCAACGCCGGGCGATACTGCTAGTGAAATATAAAAGACGTATACATATCACCATTAATCTCCTCAGCTATGTTACAAGATTACGTGCTCCAGGTACGGAACTTTAATACTTTTATGGAAGAAATGTTCAACATGTACACGATACTTCTTGGCTTTCTGCGTTTCCCTCCGTATCTACAAATGAACGTGAGTGGCGAGCTACGATGTCTTCCACATTTAAACGACCGATGTTCAAAGCGGCTTTCAAATTGCTGTTTAAGTGTTTTTTTTTTGTTCTCCTTCCAAACGCTATACATGTTGTAGTCCGAACTATAAACACAATGTTATACAGACATGAATAGAACTCCAATATACAGGGCGGGAAGCTGGCAGAAACGTTAGCACGCCGGGCGAAATGCTTAGCGGTATTTCGTCTGCCGTTACGTTCTGAGTTCAAATTCTAAAGAGGTCGACTTTGCCTTTCATCCTTTCGGGGTCAATTAAATAAGTACCAGTTACGCACTGGGGTCGATATAATCTACTTAATCCGTTTGTCTGTCCTTGTTTGTCCTCTCTGTGTTTAGCCCCTTGTAGGTAGTAAAGAAATAGGTATTTCGTCTGCCGCTACGTTCTGAGTTCAAATTCTGCCGAGGTCGACTTTGCCTTTCATCCTTTCGGGGTCGATAAATTAAGTACCAGTTTCGCACTGGGGTCGATATAATCGACTTAATCCGTTTGTCTGTCCTTGTTTGTACTCTCTGTGTTTAGCCCCTTGTGGGTAGTAAAGAAATATGTATTTCGTCTGCTGCTACGTTCTGAGTTCAAATTCTAAAGAGGTCGACTTTGCCTTTCATCCTTTCAGGGTCGATAAATTAAGTACCAGTTTCGCACTGGAGTCGATGTAATCGATTTAATCCGTTTGTCTGTCCTTGTTTGTCCCCCTCTGTGTGTAGCCCCATGTGGGCAGTACAGAAATAAGAAATAAGAATAAGAACTGAAACATACATATGTAGAGAACTACATACACACACACACACACACTTAAAAAAAAAATAACAGATACACATACATACACAAATATATGTATAATTTCGTGCATGGAAACACATACAAGTGTGAGTGCATGAGTCTGCGTGTGTGTATACGTGTGTTATGTACTTTTTTACTCGTTCACTACACTATGGGATCACGCACATGAATGTACATAATACAACTTCACAGATAAACACACACACACACACACACACGTCCGTGCAAACATGTATGTATGCATAAATATACATACATACATACATACATGCAAAAATAGCTTGAGTAGATTTATAAGGCAAAATGTGCATACACAGACGATCAATGTATGGAGTCGGACAAGCGAAGGAATGCGACTGAAAAAAGGAATAGAAATGTAAGACAAGAATAGAAAGATCATAGAAGTGTACAATGAAGATGAATGCATAAACGAAAGGGAATTTAACGTTGGGACCTTTTGAGCGGGATGGGCTACTGAACTTGAAGAAAATTCAAACTGGGCCCCACCTGCAAGGTCATGTACTGTTTATCTTGATATGAGATCACAATGTCGCGCACATATCGTTGTTATGCATGTGCCTAGAGTACCCTTATCAGACGGGTAGTCATGATGGGTAAATGGGGCTTCGTAATAATAATAATAATAATAATAATAATAATAATAATAATAATAATAATAATGATAATAATAATAATAATAATAATAATAATAATAATAACAACAACAACAACAACAATATGTATGCATATACGTATGTATGTATACATGCTGATAATATTGGTTTGGCTGAGGTTTCAAGTTTTACCTTTAACAGATGAGCCCTTAAATGCGAAACCGGAAGCCCCAGTCAAATCAGTGCTGACCATAAATTTTACTGTACTAAATGCATAGAGTCCCACCAGCAAATAATGTAATGTCATTTTCTCTAAGTTGATCAACAATACCAAATAACAACTCCCCACACATGCTAAGTTGTACTATAGAATATGTGGAGAATATACCGCCAACTTTGCCCAAACGACCTAAACATTAGCTTCAAGGTTCATCTAAGACTGGGACCACGGGCCATACGACCCCTGCCCAATTCAAGATCACAACATACATGTAGACTGCAACATAATTTCTTTTCCTCAACAGGCCCTGCCCTATTTAACATTGTCCCGAGGGAGATCAAAGAGGAAAAGGATCCCATCAACTTTAAACGGAGTCTGGATAGATTCCTTCAAAGAATACCAGATAAGCCACCTATAATTGGATACAACTTACCCAACAAGAACTCACTACTTGAACAAAACTGGATACAACTCACCCAACAAGAACTCACTACTTGAACAAAACTTGACTTAAACAAAACTTGACTTATACAGGGTTCGAATAATCCTATCAAGTGGTGCTATTAAGTTAGACATGGCCTGGACCAATCTTTGGTCGAAACATATCTAAGTTTATCTAAGTTTATACATTTTAGCCAATATTGTATAGAATATGTAAACAGGCGGATGATCCTGAACGTAACAGTAGAAATTTTAAAACGAAAATCAATCAATTACACTTTAAAAAAATGAAGAAAATGGATCAAAAGGGACCGCAAAACGAACTGCAGCAAAAATATGCATGCAAATGATGTATGCTATCTAAATACATCACGTAATTATATAAGAGGTTCAGAAAGATAAAAACTATTAACAGATACACTTCAAAGCAAATTAACTAGAAATATGAAAAGAAAATTAAGGTACAAATAGTAAACAGAATTTAATGTTATAACTCGGTATTGGATGAATAAAAGAAAACCATGAAATATTAGAACAATCAGGATAAAGACAAATATAAACAAAAAAACAAGTGGCAAACTGGATCATAAATAAACGAATGATAAGTTTTATAGATGGAATATAATTAAAGGAAGCCATATAATCATATCTTAGTAGAAAACGTGTGATAACTAGGAAATTACGAAGAAACGTATAATACGAATAACAAAACACGAACCCACAAATACGTGTAGATGCATGTAATTCATTTAACAGTACTATACAAAGTGCAGATAAGAAACATTTTAAAAGTTATAAACGTAAATCTGGACCCATGTCAAGTATAATATATATGTTAGCATTAATGTATATTAGCATAGAATATCATGAGAATGTTTATACAAAATAATAATAAACACTACTACTACTACTACTACTACTACTACTACTACTACTACTACTACTACTACTAAAATAATAATAATAATAATAGATCTGAAGAAAATTCTAACTGGACTCCACTTGCTGTTTATCTTGATATGAGATCACCATGTCACGCACATATTGTTGTGATGCATGTGCCTGGTGCCTGGTGTACCCTTCTCAGACGGGTAGTGATGATGGGTATACTGGGTCTTCGTATATTTTACCCCAGTGTCACTTTGATGGTATGCACTGCTCTCTCACTCAATGATATAATAAAAATAATAATAATTAATAATAATAATAATAATAATAATAATAATAATAATAATCATAGCCATGTGTTGAGAGGGATTCTTTGGGGTTTGAATAATTCACCTCTGGAAACATGGGTGGTTCTTTCAACATCCTTAAACAACCCTTATTCAGGGACCTTTTGAGCGGGATGGGCTACTCAACCTGAAGAAAATTCTAACTGGGCCCCACCTGCAAGGTCATGCGCTGTTTATCTTGATATGATATCACCATGTCACGCACATATGGTTGTGATGCATGTGCCTGGTGTACCCTTATCAGACGGGTAGTCATGATGGGTATATTGGGCTTCGTATATTTTACCCCAGTGTCACTTTGATGGCATGAACTGCTCTCTCACTCAATAATAATAATAATATTCAAATTACCAAAAACTGTAATCATAAGAAATACAAGTAGCCGCACAATATGTGGAGATGGAGAAGAAACAAATCATATTGTCACTGGCTACCCAATCGACAGAATTGGGACATATATACACTGGAAGCTATGCTAACACTATGGAATAACAACAGAAAATAATGGTATAAGCACACGCCAGAAAGGTCACAGAAAATGAGAAAGCAACCATACTCTGGGATATGCCAATATACACAGATAGAGAAATTAAAGGCAATAGCCCGGATATAGTTGTTAGAGATCATCAATAAAAAAAATACTTTCTAATCGATGTATCAATACCAAGAGATGTCAACGTTTCCCCAAAAGAAACGGAAAAACTTTCAAAATACAAAGAACTGGAAACAGAGGTAACTCGAATGTGGTATCTGAAAACAGAAACAATTCCTATCATAGTAGGCGCATTAGGTATGATAAAAAAATTATTCAGACAAATACATAACAGAAACACCAGGACTAACAAGTATATATAACATTCAAAAAATAGCACTACTGGGCACCACACACATACTACGAAAAACATTTTCAATACAGTAAAAATAAGAGCATCACAACAAACCGCAGTACATATCCAAGACGCACAGAGCTGCGCATGGTAGTGCAGCGAAAGCACGTGATAAAAATAAGACTACTGAATAATAATAATAGTAATAATAATAATGACAATAATAATAATAATAATAATAAAGGAACCGAAAATTATATGAGAATGATCCCTGGCTTACCATCCCTGCAAGAAGTGCAAAAGATTGTCTTAACTGGTACATCACACGTATTGAGAAGAGCATTGTCGATGTGAGAACTGTTGCTGCTCATGTATTTTAATTTAACTTAAAAAAAAAAAAAAAAAAATGAACGAACTACTGAGTTTGGTTTAATGGCCTACCAATATACACTATGAGTTTCTTTGCCCTAGGAGTCGGGAAGACACTCGGCAAGAAATGGAAGAAAATTTGAAAGAAGAAAAAAAAAGTAATAATAATAATAATAATAATAATAATAATAATAATAACAGACTATCATCTTATAATCAATTTACTCAGACTATCATCGTATCAATTTACTTTTAAAACAAACTTCTACTTCACTTATGTTTTGACAGACATTCTCTAGAACAATACTCTATGCAAAACAAAAATATATGGCACTCTGGTCATATCACCAACTTAAACTTCTAATTTGTTATTTCTTAAGGACTCTGGGTGAGACTTGGAGTCAACTTGTACAAGTACAAAGCAAAAGTCAAACATATAATAATATAAATCATGTCTACTATAGACAGAAGGCTTGAAATTTTGGAGGAAGGGGATAGTTGCTTACATCGACCCCAGTGCGTAACTGGTATTTCATCAACCACGAAAGGATGAAAAGCAAAGTCGACCTCGGCGGAATTTAAACTTAGAACGTAAAGACGGACGAAATCATTTTGTCTGGCGTGCTAACGATTCCGCCAGTTTGCCACCATGACAATAATAATATTAATTAATATTTGACACAAAACCAGCGATTCTGAGGGGTTGGGGTGGCGCAAGTCGATTACATCGACTCCAGTACTCAACGGGTACTTATTTTGTTGACAGGGCTGAAAAGAAGAATTGACGCCAGCAGAATTAGAACTCAGAATGTAAAGAGCAAGAAGAAATACTTCCAAGGAGTTTGTCAAACGCTCTACCAATTCTGCCATCTTGCCGGCTTATCACCACCACCACCAACAATAACAATCCTTTTTTACTATAGGCACAAAGCCTGAAATTTAGGGGTGGGGAAGTCGATTACATCGATCCTAGGATGAAAGGCAAAGTCGATTCGGTGGAATTTGAAATTAACGTAAAGTCGGACGGAATGTCGCTAAGCGTTCTGTTCGGCATACTATCGATTCTGGATAATAAACATCAGCAACAATACCGGCAAAAGGAAATATTTTAATCTACCTCGAAATTTAAATCAATCCAGAAGCTTGGTTACACGTAAAAATTGTAAAGAAGGAGTTACTAATCTTCGACTCCTTCGTTAATCGATTATCTGCGACCATACTGGGGCACTGCTTTGAAGAATTTCAGTCGAAGGAATCGACCCCAGTTCTTATTTTTGAAGCCTGATACCTAATCTATCGGCCTCTTTTACTGAACCGCTACATTACGCAGGACGTAAACACACCAACACCGGTTGTTAAGCGGTTCAGGGAGACAAACAATGGCATAAAGTCACGCACACACACACAAATACGATATGCTTCTTTCAGTTTCCACCATAGTCTCGGACCGAGACTATGATGGAGGACCTTTGCCCAAGGTGCCAAACAGTGGGACTGAACTCGGAACCATGTGGCTGGGGAGCAAACTTCTTACCACACCGCCAGGCTTGCGCCTGTAGCCCATTAAGGCACAATTTACATATATGTAATTATAAAAGGGAAAAACGGGGGTTAAAGAAACCTTTAGGAAAGATACTTATATTAAGAGCATCAACGTGAAAAGTGATGATTATTGAAAATACGTAAAAAGAAAAGCGAAAATGATGCTGCAAATAATATGGAAATTTAAATAAAAAAATGAAGAAACATTTTAAATAGAAAATAATAAAGCAATTGGTAATTGAATAAACGAGAGAAAAAATTTATAGAAGAATATGGAATAAAACAGACAAGATGCAGACATAAACTGAGTTATATCAATATACAATACGAAGTATGCTAGAAGATAGAACAACTAAATATGTGTTGTAAGTCAATAGTGATGCAGAATATGAGAAGTATAGAAGAAATATCGATTACGAGCCGTTCACTTTAGAAAAACCAAGAGATACGCAGTCAAGTAATAAGTGAATATTCAAAGTCAATAGTAATGCTGGATTCGAGAAGGATGGTAGTATTAGGGATGCGTATACCTATCATAGTAGAAAATATAGGCTTAGCTATAATGAGGAAGGACGCAAATTGTCATTCGGAATAGTTTACTGGGAAGTAAAAAGAAGTTCTAAGAATATTGTGATTGCACGTAGTGAAGTAATGCTCTAAGACTTTTCTTAAGAGATTTTAAGAAAAAAGGAGCGCAAGTGCTTCAACTGTATACAGGTTACAGTAGTTTCTATTTCCAGCATATAATGAAGCTTTTTTTCTTATAAATGATTCATTTACCTTCAAAAGGCTACGTTCTTTCAATTCCCAGAAAAATCAGATAAGGAAGAGGGGTTTCTTCTTTCAGGCTACCGAAAAGAGTATGCATGAAAATAGAATACACCTTGAAAGTTACTGACGGTGAGTACACTACGCATTTTTAGTACTAGATATTTGAATTGTTTATGAAATAAGGCTCTAAAGAGCACTCATTAAAATTAGTGAAATATCATTCCTGCGTGTACTTAATTTAGTAGTTTTAAAGGAAGATATATTTTGGGCTAAGTTAGGAGTGGTGGAATAAGAATGTTCTCATATTTAGTTGTTTTATCTTCTAGTATACTTCGTATTGTATATTGATATAACTCAGTTTATGTTTGCATTTGTCTGCTTTATTCCATATTCTTCTATAATTTTTTTCTCTCGTTTATTCAATTAGCAATTGCTTTATTATTTTTTGTTACGGATACGGTAGTATATATTTCCGGGGTGAGACTTTTATAAGTATAAAAAAGAACATACTTGCATAAGGAGTTGCGACTTACATATAATAAGGAGGACTATACCAGCCGATGTGCCGTTTCCCGTTTCTCTTGTTTCTTGTACTGCTATTGCTTGTGTATAATTTTTTTGGAAGCACTCCGTCGGTTACGACGACGAGGGTTCCGGTTGATCCGAATCAACGGAACAGCCTGCTCGTGAAATTAACGTGTAAGTGGCTGAGCACTCCACAGACACGTATACCCTTAACATAGTTCTCGGGGATATTCAGCGTGACACAGAGAGTGACAAGGCCGGCCCTTTGAAATACAGGTGCAACAGAACAGGAAGTAAGAGTGAGAGAAAGTTGTGGTGAAAGAGTACGGCAGGGATCACCACCATCCCCTGCAGGAGCCGCGTGGAGCTTTAAGTGTTTTCGCTCAATAAACACTCACAACGCCCGGTCTGGGAATCGTAACCGCGATCCTATGACCGCGAATCCGCTGCCCTAACCACTGGGCCATTGCGTCTCCACTTGTGTATAATATATCCTGTCAGTATACCCACATCTAGCTAAGATTTCAATATGATACACAGAAATCTTATTAAGATTTTTCAGAAAGCATTGATGACCGAAGTGAAATATGACGAAGTACGTTCTTACAATGTTCCTACTAGCAGAATCGTTAAAGCGCCGGACTAAATGCTTTGTGGTGTTTGTTCTGGCATCTTACTTTCTGAGGTCAAATCACGCCGAGGTCAACATTACTTTTCATCTTTTCATGGGGAAAAGCAACGGATTTGAAAAGTCAGTACTGTCATGTATTGGAGTCGAGGGTATCGACAATCACCCCCTACTCTCGAACCTGCTCGCTTTGGACCTAAAACAGAAACCACTATTTTTTAACCCCACTTCATCCAGGAGTAAGTAGACCTTTGAACAAAAGCAGTTCTACCGTCACCACCCCATTTATTTTCAGCTACTGTGTATTTAATGATAGGTTACTTTATATATATTTCGTCTATTTTAAGTTGGGAGAGTGTGATTTGAGGAAAATTTAGCTTCTATTTCTAGCAACCCGAGTGATCACACAAAGGCTCCCTCCTTCGTTTGTACCATGCCTTAGTTTAACATAATGGCGTTACATTAAGGAAAATACGTGTTTAGCTGTTATCCATAATGAAGCATAATTTAGAAAATAGAAATTTCCATAATCCTTAATGACTCGGTCAATATTTTAGCTTGAAATCAATATCATATTTTATCATCAATATTTTATTCTGAAAATCAATGCTTGTTAATGGTTAAAATACCCATTAGATTTAATTTTAACCTTCTTCAATATTAACAATATTAAAAAGTGGCGAGTCTCCGTCGCTCGAAAGTGAGGACTCAATATTTCGATCAAATGGCGTAGCCGTGTGGTAAGAAGCTTGTTTCCTAACCACTTGGTCCCCGGTTCGGTCCCACTACGTGGAAACTTGGGCAAGGGTCTTCTACTATAGCTTCGGGCTCACCACATTTGATACACGATATATACACGAATCTCCGGCCTCTACCTTCAGTGCTTCTACAACGGCTCTTAAGGTGGTTCGGTCATGCGGCCCGGTGTCCAGAGGGTGAGCTGATTCGCGATGTCCTCCTCCCATCTCCACTTCCCAGCTGGCGCAAACGCACGGGCGGGCAGCTGAAGACCTGGGCAACGACGATAAAGGAGGACATCTCCGAACTCTCAGGTCCGCAGGTGGTCGGTCTGCAGGTGGAACCGCGAATGGCTCGCTATCTCCAGTGACCTCACACAGAACCGTCGAGCGTGGGCCGCCATGGTTCGTGATGCCGTCAGGACAAGAGAAGAAGCCGGTTCAACTCGCTCTGGGTGAACGCAGTCACAAGTAAGCAAGTATACACGATACACCAAGCCTCAAGATTTTTGGTCTTGTCCCACATTAAGTATAACTAAATTACCAAGGGTGGTGGTAGAAATATTACTGAAAGAGTAAAAGACAAATACGGGTGCATGCCAGTCTGGCAAGGTTTATCTTCCTGTAAGAGTTAGCTTGGTTGGATATCTTTATATATAAAACTGTAGTTGTGTGAGTGTCTGTCCCCTTCGATTTAGATTCCTAACTACTCCCACATTTTGCGGTGCAGTTTAACCAAAACCGGGTATCTTATAGTCGTGATTCATATCGAGCCCTTCTGGGTATTAGCGCTTTTCTACGATGAGTCTATGATTTTAAAAATAATTTACCATAATTTTTTCCCATTTTCATGCATATTTTTTTAAAGGGAACTCTCTAAAAATGTCTACGATGAGTCAACGATTTAACAAAAAATTTACCATCATATTTTTTCCATTTTTAATGCATATTTTTGCTATTTTTTGGCTATAACTCTCTAAAAATGCTGTATAGTTATTTCCCTTACAAACCCGAGCAACGCCGGGCGATACTGCTAGTTCGGTGATAAAAAAGGTTAGTTAATTAACCATATTTCGAACGTGTACCATGTTCTAGAAAAATGACGATAAAGAATTCAACGCTACAGTTATAGCTGTCGCTAAGATGTTTCCTTCGTAAAGACGTGGTTCTTGGTCCAGTCTTTCTACATTGCACTTTAATAGCATCAACCCAAGTCTTGTAACCGAAACTTAATAGACGGAAACTATGCAAAAGCCTTCGACTTTTTCTGCCCATCGGAGTTTTTAACCCAATATTTATATGCTATTATCAACAGCTTTATCTGCTTCGAGGTTCACCGTTCCACAAACGAAAAGAGAATTATTTCAGCTTCTTTCGACGGTTCTAAATTTATATGACGTGAACACACATACACACACACACACACACACACATATGAGCAATAATTATAACGATAGAGAATATGGAATCAGGTTCATCCTCAAAATTTATTTCCTTTTATATTTCAATGTCACAGGCATATTTTTATGGCTACAACACCTGGGACATAATTGAGAGCTATTAAAGAATCCATCCGGGTAATATATCCCTTTAAGCTCACACCTCAAAGGTAAAATTTTTCGCTGAAGACAGAGGCTGGTATTATCTGGTGATGGAATCAATTTACAACCATTATTTTGGACCACCAAGCCACTAGAAACAGCTGTTGGACACGTAAAACTCCTATTCAATTCCTTTAATTCCTGATATTATTTCTATTCCGTGTAAGCTGGACCTTTTAATAATATGTAAACTTCGGTACATTTTTGTATTAAATGTATTTAATATTTTTGTAAATCGCCTTGCCTAACTTGCTTATCTTTACATTCATTCCATTATCTAATCTATCTATCTATCTATCTATCTATCTATCTATCTATCTATCTATCTATCTATCTATCTATCTATCTATCTATCTATCTACCTATCTATCTATCTATCTATATAAAAAATACAAAATGGGACAAGAACGCAAAACATCCAGACATTTAGGTGATACAAAAAAGGGACAACAAAGCATCCAGATAGACGATACAAAGAAAACAAGGACGGATCATTCGGAGTTTTCTTTCCTCAGTCGAGTTTTAGATTATTTTTGCAATTTCGGCTGGTTATACACGAGATTGTTCCGATCTGTCTGAATGTTTTGCTTTCTTGTCCCATTTTGTATTTTTTATATATAAAACATATAGCGGCGTACGTACACTTTGGCCTATCTATCTATCTATCTATCTATCTATCTATCTATCTATCTATCTATCTATCTATCTATCTATCTCTATCTATCTATCTATCTATATTTATATATAGTTGACAATTAAAGGGGCATTTTCAGACCCCCAGTAACAAAGAGCCTAAGGTTTTCTATTCTGTTCAGTCATGCCTGACATTTGTTCATTAACCTGTCTGCATTTGGAATGTTCTTCAGCATGAAACCGTTCAGTAACATAAAATGGCTGTCATGAAACTAGCTTTACAATGTTCCAGCTAAGCAGTCGTCTGAAAAGAGTGTATCTAATGAAAATGTGATTACAGGATGGTTAATAGTGGAGAAAGTAAAATCAAATGACTTCAACTAAAAATGAAATTGGAAACCTGACTGAGAGCTATGTGCCACCGAATTTACCCGGAGCAAAGTATACTGATTTATACGACAGGTAGCTAGTCTTGAATTTGGGGGAAATAGGCATTCCATTACAAAGACTCTAATGCTTGACTGATACTTTATTATATGGACACCGAAAGAATGAAAAGCAAAGATGTCTTCAGGAAGATTTGAGCTCAGAAACGAAAGCATTCTAAATAAATAATACTCAGTAGTTTTTTTTTGTAATTATATAGTTTCTAACCTCGAATAAGAATGAAAGTATTGGGTTGTCCGGAAGGTTCGTGCCGATTTTTAAAGGAAAGAAAAAGGTCAATACTACTTGCCATTACATTTTTAATCGACCAAATATGAACCATTTTGTTGCACAATGTGTGTCCATCTTTCCTTTAACTAGAAAATACCTTCATGGCAAAGAATTCATCAAGGTATCTTTTTACGTTATACAAAGAATTGAAATTTTTACCATTAAGACTATTCTGCAGAGACCTGAATAAGTGGAAATCCGAAGGAGCAATATCTGGTGAATATGGAGGGTGGGGTAACACGTCCCAACCAAGCTGCAGCAATTTTTGTCGAGTTCCCAAAGCATCAAGTGCCGAAAATGAACTTTCTTATCTTCCATTTTAAAGGGTTACAAAATTAACACAGGTTATAGGAACATAAATCTTCTTCCACGAAAAGATAGTTTAAACTATGCTCTAAATGGAAGTGTAGTCAAATCCTATTTTATGGACTCAACCATGTTCTAGAATAAGTTGAAAGATAAGCTACTATAAATCGGCACGAACTTTCCGGACAACCCAATATATATGACTGCTTTCAGAATTTCCTTTATTAGTCTAGTAGAAAGAAGAGAGAGTAGAAACCGCGGCGTAATGCTTGCAACAAAGTGCAATCTGATAAGGTAGCAAATGACATTGCTATATTAAACCAGACGACATTCTGACGATAGCCGCCATTCAGCGCCTTATGTTGGTTAATAGTCTTTATTATGAAAACGTTCTGTATCTGTCCCACGCAAATATATTTATAGTTGATATGAATTTAAATATTTTGTATTTAAATCTCGAAAACGAACACAATCCAAAATGTGGGGTTCATGTCGGATGATATCGACGAAGACGGATTTTGTTTAATCCAGACAACATTTTAAAGACAATTTGGAGGTGGACGAAGAATTATATGAGGAAATTAATAACGCTAATTAATAAATGATATGATATCCTCAATGACATTTTTCCGAACACAGACACACTGTCTGACAGAAAGAGACGGATAGGAAGATAAATAGCCTGACGTACACACACACGCTCACACACTCACACAGACACACACGCGTTAGAAAGAGATAGAGAGGGGTGAAAGAGAGGAAGCACAGAAGGATACAGACAGAGCACTATTGAAGCAATTACTATATTGGTGATACGTGTACGAATTTTCAACACTCTTAACTACGTGATTGAAGAAAGGAGTAATTTCAAAAACATATATAAGAGGAAACTAGCTGTATATAACTTTACATCTATCTATCTATCTATCTATCTATCTATCTATCTATCATCTATCTATCTATCTATCTATCTATTATCTATCTATCTATCTATCTATCTATCTATCTATCTATCTATCATGTATATATGTATAATTTATAATATATATGTGAGCCTGTGTGTATGTATGTACATAGGCATTTATGTACATATGTAGGCGTACAATATACGCATACTTGAACATATGCGTGTATACACACACACACACACACGCACACACAACACACACATATATATATATACATTTCCATTATTTTACACACACACGTATATATATATATATATATATATATATATGTGTGTGTGTGTGTGTGTGTGTGTGTGTAAAATAATGGAAATGTATTGGAGAACACTTTATTATTGAAGAAGAATACCACAGATTTAAAGATAGGCTCTTGGTAAACCAACTTTGCAGCAAACATCGATTCTCAACGGTAGCCATTTCATTTTACTTATGTAGTCAGTATCCTTGAAAAGACACCAAAGTCATAATATTGCACACACTCTTTCTATAAAAATGCAACACACACACACACACACACACACACACACACACACACACACATACAGTAGACTTCGAAGGACATTAAATGCCGAATTGCTGTGTTGTAGTTATTTTTATACCACTCATCCCGACCGATCAGACCTATAATATGTATATATATATAAAATCAAAATAAGCAACAAGATATCACCTTGTTATCCTGTTGCTTATTTTAATATAATTCACCTTACTCTGAGTTGTACGGACAATACCGGACTGACTTGGTGCTTCAACTTAAGTACCTAATTCAACGGAATCGCATATATATATATATATACACACCTATTCTTATTGGAGTAAGGCCATTTGGCAACGGACGTTTCTCGATGTCCTGAAGTTAGTGAACGTTACATTGGATAATGCATTTGCAACGTAACAGTCGACCGAATCAGGGGTAGGAAGCTTGCTGCCCAACGCACAGAGCAATGCAGGAAATCCGAAAGCCTTCTCTCTCTCTCCCCTATCTCTCTCTCTCTCTCTCTCTCTATATATATATATATATATATAATATATATATATATTATGGTGCGATATGAACATTTGAGGTGGTTTTTAGAGTTAGGGATTTGACTGCTATTTCGGCATGGTGGTGTCTCTCAGACAACCTTATTTTTAGTTGTAAAAAAATTATTACCTATGTATGGTATTTATTCCCATGCTGGCCACTTGATAATATCGATATTTAAATATCGATATTATCCTTATTTATAAATTTATTATATATATATATATATATATAAATACATATATAAAACCAAATACATGCGTGTAGAAAAATGATTGTTACATTAGATTCTACATCATTTATCCATTGAACTAACAAAGGTTATAGAAAATAAATTACTGGGAAGACTGACCCATAAAGTCTCCTGGCAATTGCCTGAAGAGTGAGTAATAAGATGGGTTGGCCATTTAACAAGACGCTAATATATCTTATCTCAAATGAATACGGCGATGCATAGAGAAATCCTCGATTAAAAGTGTTGTAGGAAACTGAAAGTAATGGAGTAGCTGAGCAACGTTAAGGAATAGAAAGTAAGAAAGATGTCGGAAAATCTAAAACTGGCTGATAATGGGAAAACCGGTGGGATACAGTTTTTTATTGTTCTGCACCTCCAAGTTGTTTAAGCTACGAGTTCTTTAGGCTACGAGTTCTTTAGGCTAATTTGATAACGTATCAAAATATTGATTCTCGTTTTATCACCAAATTCAATAAATGTGTGACAGTTATTGAAGCAATGAGACTGGTCTTTGATTGTTAAAGAGATGTGCCGCATCATTTACTTAAGAAGGTTCAATGTGTGGATTTAAGAGGAATTGTATACGGCTTACTTCCAAACTGTTAGATCGTAACCTGCTTTTGTGTTGTAGATGTCACGTTACATGCGTAGACAGTGCACTAAATATTATTTTCCAAACGTTTCATACTTGCGGATGAAGCAATCATCAAATTGGTTTATCTCACGCAAACACTGATGAGGGAGGGGCAAGTATTTTAGAAAAGAAAAAAAAAGAGAAAAAAAAAAGTAAGAAAGAAAAAAGAAATAAGGTGACAGAGAAAGAAAGAAATGTAGAAAGAAAGAAGAAATATATCGTTTAAGGAACATGCCATGTTCTTCGATTCCCCAGTGAAAGGGCATAGATAACGTGGTGTTTTGCATCTCATATTTTATAGTATCTCGACCTATTTCATAAATCATCTTTAATAATACTGTTATGACGATCCCCAAGTGTCACCCATATACTCCACGTATACCAATACAATACAATTGAATACGATAAACACATTGATAATGATAAATACTTTAATGACCCTGAATGGCAGATTCTCGAATTTCTCTTTGGTTTGTAACTGAAACCTTGCACTTTTACAACAAATACGTTTTTTCTTTTTTAAACAAAAAATACTGTTGAAGTATATTAAGTCGTGTTAGATACTCTATTAGATTGATCTTGTATAATTATCGCTAATTAGAAAGTTGTGATTAGCCGTGTAGGGTTGCAGGCAGTGAGAAAATTATATTTGTGGTTTGTATGCTGTTATTGAAAACCCCAGGGCCTTAACTGGAGTCAAATAGCTCACTCTTACATTCGAAATTGGATGAAGGCGAATGCTCGAGGGCCAATCCAAAAGGAACCACATTGATCCGAAAGTTGGAAGTGATTTTCATTCATATTAGATGTGTGAGAGTGTGTGTATCTGTGTTTTATTACATAGGCGCACACGTGGCTGTGTGATAAGAAGCTTGCTTCCTAGCTACATGGCTTCGGGTTCAGTCCCACAGCGGGGCACTTTAGGCAAATGTCTTCTACTATAGCTTCGGGCCGACCAAAGTCATGTGAGTGAATATGGTAGACGGAAACTGGGAGGAGACCGTCATACACACACACACACACACACACACACACACACACACACATACACACACAAACGCGCGCGCGCATATTTTAAGTGATTGATACTGCAGACGGAGTGCAACTGGAAGCTAAAGAAAGCTTTTAGTTACGCTCAGTCTTCCGTATTAGTCATTCAAAATATACTCAGAGTGCACCTAGGAATTCCTGATGCTGATTCAGTGAAGAAAGCGCAGAAACGTGGATGATACCCGATCACCATAAGTGGTGAACGTGTTCTGCAGGAACACTACTTGGAACTTACCCGAAACAAGGTTTGGATACCGCATTTTAATGTCTCCTTCCTAAACCTTAATTTTTCATTTTAAATTTAACTATATATATGTATATATATATTATATATATATATATATATATTATATATATATATATATATATATATATATATATATATATATATATATATATATATATTATATATATATATATATAGGCGTGGCTGTGTGGTAAGAAGCTTGCTTACCAACCACATGGTTCCGGGTTCAGTCCCACTGCGTGGCACCTTTGGCAAGTGTCTTCTACTATAGCCTCAGGCCTACCAAAGCCTTGTGAGTGGATGTGTTAGATGGAAACTGAAAGCCCATCGTATATATATATATATATACGTGTGTGTGTGTGTATGTGTATTTATGTGTCTATTTGTCCCCCACCATCGCTTGACAACCGATGTTGGTGTGTTTGCGTCTCCGTAACAAAGCAGTTCGGCAAAAGTCACCAATAGAGTAAGTACCGGGCTTCAATAAAAACTAGTGGGGTCGATTCATTCAACTAAAAATTCTTGAAGGTGGTGTTCCAGCATGTTCTAATGTAATCGACCAATCTCTTCCTTCTCAAATATCTGGCCTTACGTCAAGATTTGGAACGGCTCATATCGATTTTATTACTTCTTCCGTCACGTTTAAATTCTGATTTCACATCTCACTAAAGTCAAACTCGCTTTGCACCATTCCGGGGTCGTTAAAATAAAGTGCCAGTCAAGCACTGGAATCGATTAAATCGACTAGGTCCCTTCCCGACCCCTATACAACAATCATTCCTCAGTCCCAAATTCTTACTCCTTATACCTATGGCAGGGAACATTCTGTACAGCAACAACAGGAGGTGCAATGGCCCAGTTGTTAGGGCAGCAGACTCGCGGTCGGAGGATCGCGGTTTCGATTCCCAGAACGGGCGTTGTGTGTGTTTATTGAGCGAAAACACCCAAAGCTCCTCGAGGCTCCGGCCGGGGGTGGTGGCGACCCCTGTTGTACTCTTTCACCCCTACTTTCTCTCACTCTTTCTTCCTGTTTCTTGTCCCCGACTTCCTACGCAACCGCTGAGCCTGGATGCGCATTCATCCATCCGTCGATGCTCTTAGTGTCGGGGGTTGACTTGCTTTCTCTCCTGCGGGTCTTACGAATAGCAAAGGACCACGTTTCGGACTTCTCCCATTCTGGGACGAAGACCGCTTCGCTCAACAAAACAAAAACAAAACAGCAACAACAATATACTGTAATATATTTTATCTATCATCATACAAACCTCGGCCGATCAAAGTAGATTTCGAAGTCCCCGTGTTCAGTTTAGTCATATCATAGCAGAGAGAGAGAGAGAGAG
>NC_043003.1:16315609-16363109 GCF_006345805.1 Octopus sinensis
GACACAACAGAAAATGCTTGAACACACGAACTCACATAAAGAATCTTGCAAACCAAATCCCCAAACGAAACTAAAATGAATCAATTACCACAAAATGTTTTTGTCAGATACTCTACTGATTATATCAACTAGCGATTCTATAATAGTAGTTGTTTTGCATCTTAGCTTCATCCGTTATATTCAGTCCAATGAAAACTTCTTCCCTTCCCGCTATTTATATATATGAAAAGCTGGTGAGAAGAAGGGAGACGATGCCCATAACCCTGTAAAGAGCTATGGGCACTATCATCCACGCTTCCTAAAAGATTCTAAAAATTTCTGGGAATTAAAGAGGTGGAAAATTCGGATTACATTAAATTTTTATACCAGCGATAGATATAAACGTCTGCAAGAAAATACTATTATCGGTGCTTTCGATTAAAAACACTTGTGTGGTATGCGTTCCATCGAAATAGATACTCTCATGTCACTCTAACAGTCGGAAACACAGTAAACCAGTATTGGTATAAGCACAGCCTGTTAGAAACATGTAAGCAACGGCGCTGTTATTCATCAGATGCTGTATAATCTTTATATATAAAAGTAAGGTTGTGTGTCTGTCTACTCCGATTTAGATTCCGAACTACTCCCACATTTTGCGGGTATCTTATAGTCGTGATTCATATCGAGCCCTTCTGAGTATTAGCGCGCGTCTACGATAAGTCTACGATTTTAAAAATAATTTACCATCATTTTTTTCTATTTTAATGCATATTTTTTTAAATATAAGGGAAGCAACTCTCTAAAAATGTCTACGATGAGTCAACGATTAAAAAAAAATTACCATCATTTTTTTCCATTTTAATGCATTTTTTTCGCTATTATATAAGGGAAGTAACTCTCTAAAAATGTCTACGATGAGCCAACGATTTAAAAAAAAATTTACCATAATTTTTTTTCCATTTTTAATGCATTTTTTTGCTATTTTTTGGCTATAACTCTCTAAAAATGCTTATATAGTTATTTCCCTTACAAACCCGAGCAACGCCGAGCGATACTGCTAGTATAGTATAGAAATTAACTGTGCATTTACGCTGATGAAAGATATTACATGAGAGCATCGTTTAGTTATCCTGAGGAGCAAGTACAGGAGTACAGAATACGCTCAATACTTTTCGTGCAAAATGTTTATGTAGAAAATCCAATTCAATCACGATGATCCCGTCTGTCAAATAGTAAAAAATACCTGACAGTACACACATGTTGAAACCCTACGACAGGTGCTGAAAAGTTCCTGGGTAAAACGGGTTAAAGAAAATACAGGAGGATCACTTAATTATGATTTTATTCAACAGGCGCAGGAGTGGATGTGTGGTAAGTAGCTTGCTAACCAACCACATGGTTGCGGGTTCAGTCCCACTGCGTGGCATCTTGGGCAAGTGTCTTCTGCTATAGCCCCGGGCCGACCAATGTCTTGTGAGTGGATTTGGTAGACGGAAACTGAAAGAAGCCTGTCGTATATATGTACATATATATATATATATATATATGTGTGTGTGAGTGTGTTTGTGTGTCTGTGTGTCTGTGTTTGTCCCCCTAGCATTGCTTGACAACCGATGCTGGTGTGTCTACGTCCCCGCCACTTAGCGGTTCGGCAAAAGAGACCGATAGAATAAGTACTGGGCTTACAAAGAATAAGTTCCGGGGTCGATTTGATCGACTAAAGGCGGTGCTCCAGCATGGCCGCAGTCAAATGACTGAAACAAGTAAAAGAGTAAAAGAGTAAGAGTATATTTCTCTCTCTGATTTACACACTTATTGCTGAGGTCCTTCAGTTTTTCTAAGCCCTGTAAAGAACTAAGAATGCTGGCCTCCAGCCAGAGGCCTTTTGCGATACCCTTAAAGCCAGGAACTTTTCAGCACACCTCATATATATATATATATATATATATATAATATATATATATATATATATAATATATATATATATACATACATACATACATACATACATACATACATATTTACTTATATATATATATACATATACATATTCATATATATATTACATATACATATATACATATACATATCTATATCTATCTATCTATCTATCTATCTATCTATCTATCTATCTATCTATCTATCTATATATATATATGTATGTATAGTACATACATGAAGGGGTGCTGGAATTTCCTACCTTTGGATAAAAGAAAATCCAGGAGGATCAGTTAATTATGATTTTATTCAAAATATTCCCCTCTCTGATTCACACACTTCAGCGGTCCTTCTGTTTTTGAAAGTTCTGTAAAAGAACTCAGAATATTGGGCCTCCAACCAAGCCTTTTGTGATACCCTTAAAGCTAGGAACATTTCAGCACCGCTCGTTTGTCAGACCCAAATCAACTAGATCGATGATTAAAGGCATTCAATGACTGAATATCTTAGTGAACATTTAGGATTATATTATCCAGTGTGTCCTTCCTTTTTTAAAGATGGTAGGGTGATATTTCTAGCACGTCAAACGATCGCCTAGAACAGGAATTCTCAACATGGGTTGTAAGATGGCATTTCACGAAATGCAACAAAATGGGGAAGTGCTCGTCTATACTTAATCAAAATTGCATTTTAAAATACAATTCTGAAATAAGCTTTCAAATAAATTTTTCTATTAAGCACATAAAAAATTATGATTCCACGTAGATTCATGTTTTTCGTTTTATTAAAAAATAAACTGACTTTTTCATCTTCAAATTTAATATTATTTTTATAAGAGGTGTATAAAAAATTAAATTATTCAAACTTTTCCTCGGGAGGAGGAGAGAGAGAGAGAGAGAGAGAGAGGAGAGAGAGAGAGAGAGAGAGAAGAGAGAGAGAGAGAGATTTAGAGATCTTGAGAGATCTAGAGAGAGAGAGATCTAGAGAGAGAGAGAGAGAGGCAGAGTCGGTGTATAGCAAAGATTGGGAATCACTAACCTAGAGGTCCCACCGCCGTTCAAGAATTTGGACTTGGAGGTCTCCATTTCCAGCGACTTCGAGGACCACCCCCCAGTGGTGTCGGGCGTCAACGAAGAGCCCTCGACTACAAGACGACCAAAGTTTTTTTTCTTTTTTTTTCCAAGGTCTGGGGTCTCCCGCCCCTAAGCCCTAGACCATCACCTAATCACCCTTACCCGTTTTGTTGCTTAACAACAACAGAGACCCACCAGTGTTGTTTTGGAGTATGGGTAACAATTTGGGAATATCTGTAAAAATAAACGAGGCACTGCACATTTCTGGAAACACGATACACTACTTAGATATCTATTAAGTTTCGAAATGATTAACAAGCTTTAAAGTAATACAATGACAACACTGGAAACATCCTTGATACATTTACTCTGCCTTGGTTACATCTCAGTGATGGAATAGTGAGAGTTCCAACGTGACATTTGAGGGGTTTGGGGCATTTATGAGTCTGGTACAGTCCATTACATTCCAAGTCTAACTACATCGGATTTCTTCCAGAAAAATTGTTAGAGTGATATTAAAATAAGGAATCTGCCTTTAGTACAGGCACTTTACCCGATGACACTCATTGGCGCTACATCAAAGAGGCCAAGGAACAGAAGAAAGAAGAAGAAAGAAGACACGCACCCAACACCGGAGCTGAAGACACTTCCAAAGGGAGGTGAGCACCACGTCAAAACGTTAGAGGAGTATGGGCCGAAACCGAACGTGGTTCCTCCTGATGATGTCTTGAGCTAACTGGATCCTATAAAGGAGCTGTTGTGGTAGCAGAGCACGAAACACGGTTGAAATTCCTCCGGTCCCCAAAATGCATAAGAATTGAAGACGGCTTCATTGAGATTTGAGCTTACAGAAAAGAGAGAGAGCCGGAACGTTTGCCACAAAGCAATACAACCGAAACGATAACTATTCTGTCAATTAGCTGGATGTGATTTACAGTCTAGTAACTACATCAATAGAACTAGCAATGCATCTTGGGAATATGTTAAATAGGGAAAGTGGCATTGAACACTTGATGGAAGCCAAAATATATTTTAAACAACATTACTGCGAAATATAATATTCTGTTCAGTACTGTCTACCATACGCCTGTTATTTTTTTACTGTCTTTTACTTGTTTCATTCATTGGACTGTGGCCATACTGGGGCACAACCCTGAAGGGTTTAGTCAAACAAATCGGCCCAGGACTTATATTTTTTAAGGTTGTACTTACTCTATCGTTCCCTTTTGCAGAACCACTAAATTATAAGAAAATAAACAAAGCAATACTAGTGGGTGGCACACATACATACTTTATATATATATATATATATATATATATATTATATATATATATATATATTATATATATGTATGTATGTATATATACTCTTTACTCTTTTACTTGTTTCAGTCAGTTGACTCGGGCCATGCTGGATCACTGCTGGATCGAGCAAATCGACCCCAGGACATAAATCAACCCCGGGACACATAAATATATACATCTGTGTGTGTGACGGGCTTCTTTCGGTTTCCGTCTACCAAATCCACTCAAAAGGCTTTGGTCGGCCTGGGGCTATAGTAGAAGACATTTGCCCAAGGTGCCACGCAGTGGGACTGAACCTGGAACTATGTGGAAAGTTTGAAATGCTGACGTGATGATACGCCACGAATGGGAAATTCCACAAAGTGCTGGAAGCTTGATGATGCTTATTTTTTTATTTTATTTTATGACTGATAGTTCGACAGCAAAAATGGCTCTGAATCAAAGCGATCCTGATGCTAATAATGATGATGAAGATGACATTGTGAACACAATAGGAAAGATGTCCATAGATGATAGTACGATGAAAATGTGCGATAGACTTATTAAAGGACGGGAACAGCTTGCATTCATAACAGAAAAAGAAATCAAATTCGTGTATAAAAATCAAAACGGAAAGAAACTGCGACGACGGAAAATATTAATGAAGCGGTGACATTGCAATGATACAGGCGTCATTGTTGCACTAATAAATATAATGCTGACATTTTCCTTTTTATTCCTTTTCCCTTGGACTTTCCTATGTCTCCTGTTTCTGAAGAAAAGCGTTGGTGTCGAAATGTAAAACAAACATTCTCACGTTCCTTGAGCGTCTATTAATACTTTTTATGTACCACGTCCTCTCGTTGTTGTTTTTTTCTTGTGGTGGTTTTTCTTCCTTTTGTTAGTGGTCTAATTATACACATATATATATATATATATAAATATATTATATATATATATATATAGATATATATATATATATATATATGTATGGATGTATATGCATATTTTATGTATATACATATTTATATATATGTATATATTTATGTATATACATATTTATGTATGTTATATATATCTGATATATGCATATATATTATGTATATATACATTACATATCTATACATATATATATATATATATCTATATATATATATTATATATATATATATATATATATATATATATATATTGATTGATTGATTGATTGATTGATTCTAGTTCAGCTTATGAGCTGTGGCCATGCTGGGGCACCGCCATTTGGTCTTGCTACTTGGTTTCACTTCATGGAGGCTTCTAGCAACTGCTATTTGGTGCATGAGAGAGTTCGATGCAGCTGCCCTCATCTGCCCCTCCTGCCGTGAAGTTGGTTCATCTGGGACACCTGACAGGAAGAGATCCAGCTTCATTTTAAAGACATCTGTATCCACCCCATGCAGGTCTCTCAGGTTCTTCGGGAGGATATTGAAGAGCTGTGGGCCTCGAAGCCCAGGCTATCACAGAATCTTGTCCTACATCTTGATGGCAGGTTTGGAAGTCCTAGGCACCACGCAGTGGCGCCCAGTTCTGGCATTTGCGTAACTCGATGCCAAAGTTCAGGACACTTCCCTCCAGGATCTTCCAGATGTATATTATGCATATCTTTCCCGCCTACGCTCCAGGGAATATAATTTTAATCTCTTGAGTCTTTCCCAGTAGCTTACATTCTGCATAGAGGCTATCTTCTTTGTGTAGCTTCGTTGGATCGCCTCAAGTTCTGTGATCAACTTGACACTGGATGGTGACCATAGCTGAGAGCAATAGTCAAAGTGGCTTAGGACAAGTGTTTTCCAGAGGACCATCATGGTTTCTTGTTCTCTTGTTCTAAAGGTTCTAAGAATCCATCCAGCCAGCCGTCTACATTTCATTGTCAGTTTAGCAACATGTACATGAAAGGTCGCGTCATCACTCATGTGAATACCCAGGTCACGCACTGAATTGTGCCTCTGGGATTGCAATCCCTCCGGGTCCAGTGTATTCATTGGGTATTGCATTCAGTTTTGCATGCTGATAGTATAAAGCTTGAAACTTTCCAGCATTGAACTGCATGCTATTCTTTTCAGCCCACTTGTATATTTCGTCCAGCTCACATTGCAGGTGTTTAGTGTCCTCAGGGTTCTGTATTGCCTGTGAAACTTTTGTATCATCTGCATAACTTGTGATCGTGGCTCTCTGCGTGGCTGAGGGCATGTCTGAGAGGGCCATTATGAACAGTAGTGGTCCCAGAACAGTGCCCTGCGGAACACCGCCCACTATTTGTGTGTTAATGGAGGTGGCCCCATTGGCTACTACCACCTGACTTCTATCCTTCAGAAAGTCATGAAGCCATTCTCCCAGTTTTCCAACTATGTTGAGATCACGCAGTTTGTGACATATCATTCCATGATCGACTTTATCAAAGGCCTTTGCAAAGTCGAGATATATCACTTCCACATTTGAGTGGTTGAGCAGCAGCCGTTTCAGCACCCAGTCATAGTGTTGTAGGAGCTGAGTTAAACAGCTTCTCCCTGGTCGGAAACCATGTTGGGTTGTCAGGCAGCAAGTCATTCTCTTCAAGGAAGGTGATCAGCTTCCTTCTGACTATTCGTTCCATGACCTTGCTGATGTGTGAGGTCAGAGAGATAGGTCTATAGTTCTTGGCTTCCGCTCTGCTACCTCCTTTATGAATGGGGCATATTTTACCTTCCTTCAGTTTTCCTGGAAGTTTGCCAGCTGCAAGGAAGCTCTGAAAGAGGAACTGCAGTGGTCTTGCTAGGACTCTCTTACATGCTTTTAGGAGGATTGCCGGGAATCCATCGGGGCCAGTAGCTGAGTCTGTTTTCATTTCATCTATAGCCTTGGTTACATCGTCTTCCTTTATATCGATGTAATCTATCGTCGCCGCCTCTGATTTTTATATATATATATATACATATATGTATATGTATATATATGTATATATATATACATATATATATGTATATGTATATATGCATATATATATACATACATACATACATACATATATATATATATACACACACACCAGTAATTCTTTACTTATTTCCCACCGCTCACTCCTTTCTCTCTGTCCTCAGATATTCAGCATTTTATGAATTATTGTGCACGCTCTGATATTATATTTTCTAATATTTATCGATTGGATGAAACGATCGAAAGAGCGCAATTATGAACAATTCAAGCATTAAAGTAGAGGTTAACATACCCCAGCATCCCAATCAATACACAAAATAATGGGTTTTTTAAAAAATCCAAACAGCAATACACGAATTCAGATCTATCGCAAGAAGACATTTTCCGAAACAGCATGAGACACATCATTTTTAGCGATATACAACAGTGATAATTCTTCGAGTACAGTGTTTGGTTTTGATTCTTAAAATACATTTTTCTTTCAATGTAACTATGCAACGGAGATACAAACAGCCTTAGCGATATATAAACTCCTCTCCTCCTTTCTCTCTCTCTCTGATTTGTATCTTTATTTTTTCATCTCTTACTTGTTTCAGTCATTCGATTGTGGCCATGCTGGTGCACCGCCTTGAAAATTTTTGTGTACGTAGGTACGCCATATATATATTATATATTATATAATATATATATATATATATATATATATATAATATATATTATGTAGAAAAATACAAACTGGGACAAGAACGTAAAACATTTAGAAGACGATACAAAAAACACGGACGGGACATTCATATACATATATATATATATATATATAATATATATATATATTATATAGTTAATCCAAACATGAAACCACAAGAGAAATCCAACAACGCGAGGACGTGGAACAAGTATAGTGTTATTGGACGCTCAGGAAAGAAGGAAAGAGGGAGGGTTTAACGTTTCGAGCGGAGCTCTTCGTCAGAAACATAAGAAAAGGAAATATCCAAAGAAGGGATATATATATCACGTGATCACGTGACCGACCAGGCTATCAGATATAGCTACACATCACTGGTCACAATGCGCTTCGCATTGTTTTAGCCTTCAAATGACGCCACCCCGCTGGCTAAGCGAGCAGGCCAACAAAAGGATGTAAGAGAAAGTTGTGGCGAAAGAGTACAGCAGGGATCGCCACCACCCTCTGCCGGATCCTCGTGGAGCTTTAGGTGTTTTCGCTCAATAAACACTCGCAACGCCCGGTCTGGGAATCGAAACCGCGATCCTACGACCGCGAGTCCGCTGGCTGCCCTAACCGCCGGGCCATTGCGCCTCACAAATACACACGCACACACACACCACACACACACACACCACACACACACACATATATATGTGTTAGTATTCATGAATGACGTATCTATGTAACACACTCCCTCCCCAAAACGCACACGCACACACACACACACACACACACAGACTCGTACACACTCTCACGCAAAAACACACACACTCTCTCTCCCCCCGCACGCACACACACACGCACACACGCACACGCATACAAAGAAAGACATACGTACAGACATATTGAGATCGCGTTAATAATCTTTAAAAACATGAAAATGTATTAAGATAATGAAGACGTCCTTGAGATCTTCATTAATATAATTACAAAATACAGCAACTTCCGGTCAATTATCAAAATGACTTACAATTCTTGAGTAGTGTTTAAGATGTATTAAAGTTTCATATCAGTAAAACGAAACCAGATTTTTCCGGATGTTTATGTCCAGAATCTCTGCTGACCAAGTAGTTGTGTTCGATTGCGCATAACCCGTCACGTGGATTCTGCACATGACAGAATCCACGCGATGGGCTAAAAAGCTCGCTCCAGCTATAATTTTTTTTTTCATTCTAGGCACAAGGCCCCATATTTTTGGGGAGGGGGATCAATCGATGAGATCGACCCCAGTACGCAACTGGTACTTAATTCATCGACCCCGAAAGGATAAAAGGCAAAATCGACGTCAGTGGAATTTGAACTCAGAACATAAAGACAGACGAAATATCTATTTCTTTACTACCCACAAGGGGCTAAACACAGAGAGGACAAACAAGGACAGACAAACAGATTAAGTCGATTATATCGACTCCAGTGCGTAACTGGTACTTAGTTTATCGACCCCGAAAGGATGAAAGGCAAAGTCGACCTCGGCGGAATTTGATCTCAGAACGTAGCGGCAGACGAAATACCGCTTAGTATTTCGCCCGGCGTGCTAACGATTCTGCCAGCTGGCCGCCTTTATATATAACTTGTTTGACATTCCATCTATTTTGCCCACCCACAGTCCTGAATATAACCGTACAAGTACCTGACGGTACTTAGCGGTATTTCGTCCGTCTTTACGTTCTGAGTTTCAACTCTGCCGAGGTCGGCTTTGCCTTTCATCCTTTCAGAGTCGATAAATTAAGTACCAGTTGCGTACTGGGGTCGATGTAATCGACTATCCTCCTTATCAAATTTTCAGGCATTGTGCCTATAATAGAAAGGATTATTATTATTATTATTATTATTATTATTATTATTGAGTGAGAGAGCAGTGCATGCCATCAAAGTGACACTGGGGTAAAATATACGAAGCCCAATATACCCATCATGACTACCCGTCTGATAAAGGTACACCAGGCACATGCATCACAACCATATGTGCGCGACATGGTGATCTCATATCAAGATAAACAGCACATGACCTTGCAGGTGGGGCCCAGCTAGAATTTTCTTCAGGTTGAGTAGCCCATCCCGCTCAAAAGGTCCCTGAATACGGGTTGTTTAAGGATGTTGAAAGAACCACCCATGTTTCCAGAGGTGAATTATTCAAACCCCAAAGAATCCCTCTCAACACATGGCTATGATGCTCCCCCACTACTTCTGCTCGTGATCAGAGATGCACATATTGTCAGCCACTAAGGAACATGCTCAACTGGTTAAGGTCAAACAATTGACAAGCAAATCTGTGGTATTGAGCTATTATTATTATTATTATTATTATTATTATTATTATTATTATTATTACTATCATTATCATTATCATTATTATTTATTATTATTATTATTATTATTATTATTATTATTATTATTATTAGGGCGGTGAGCTGGGAGAATCGTTTGCACACTAGACAAAATGGTTAGCGGTGTTCCACCCGTCGCTAAGTTCCGAGTTCAAATTCGGCCGAGGTCGACTTTGCCTTTCATCCTTGCGTTCGGATACTCTTATGCTCTATATCTTCTGGTTAAACACTAAGGAATATTTTGTGAAGACGAATATATATTCCAGAAAGTGCTTCAATTCATGAATTTCGCAAAACCACCATATTTTCACATTTAACAATAAAAATCTAATAAGCTCATATATTTCTGCTTAAATTATTTTTATGTTCAACGTTGTTAACATATAACGGATCACTCGTACTTGCTCACGTTCGCATATATAACACACGTTCGCATACAAAGGTGCATGTGTAGCAATGTTTGTGTGCAAGTGTAAATGTAAGCATGCGCGAGTGTGTGTACATGATATATATATGTGCGTGTGTGCGCGGTGAGAGAGAGAGAGAGAGAGAGAAAGAGAGAGACGAAGGTAGACAGAATATGTATTTCTTTGCAAACCAAGCACATGATCTTAAAAAGGATTGTAACTTATTATTTAAAAGCCAGGGGCCAACATAGATTCTCCTCCGTACATGATATGCATCTTCAGGTTAAAAAACTCTTTTGCTTTGCTTATTCTTTTTACCAAAATGTTAGAAACGAGTATTCGATCAATTTTAAGTTTAGTAATGTCATTTTCTTCCGCTTTTAGTTTTTTCGTCTAGTTAAAACAGAAATGCTTTATGTTTCGCTCTCGACAACGTTTCTTGGTTCCGGACAACATCCTTAACATGATATATGCTTAACTGTAAAAACTGACGTTAAAACTCTCATTGGATACATCTAGAATTTAGTTGTCATGATGATGCATCCGATTTGTAATTTACGACCATTATCATTATTATTATTATTATTAAAGCGGCGAGCTGGCAGAAAGGTTAGTACGCCGGGCGAAATGCGTAGCCGTATTTCGTCCGTCGTTACGTTCTGAGTTCAAATTCCGCCGAGGTCGACTTTGCCATTCATCCTTTCGGGGTCGATAAATTAAACACCAGTTACGCACTGGGGTCGATATAATCGACTTAATCCGTATGTCTGTCCTTGTTTGTCCTATCTGTGTTTAGCCCCTTGTGGGTAGTAAAGAAATAGGTATTTCGTCTGTCTTTACGTTCTGAATTCAAATTCCGCCGAGGTCGACTTTGCCTTTCATCCTTTCGGGGTCGATTAAATAAGTACCAGCTACGCACTGGAGTCAATATAATCGACTTAATCCGTTTGTCTGTCCTTGTTTGTCCCCTCTGTGTTTAGCTCCTTGTGGATAGTAAAGAAACAGGTATTTCGTCTGCCGCTACGTTCTGAGTTCAAATTCTGCCGAGGTCAACTTAATTAAGTACCTGTTGAGTACTAGGGCCGATGTAATCGACTACCCCCCTCTCCCTCGAATTTCAGACCTTGTGCCTATAGTAGAAAGGATTATTAGTATTTATTTATTATCATGCTTTTTTGCGGTTTAGCGGTTCAGCCACAAGTAGGGAGATAACACTTAAGTTGTTTTCTCTCTTTGTTTTTTATCTTTGATAGGGTTTCCGAGACTGAAAGAGAAAGAGGGAGAAACAACAAGCCATGATTTGCTTGGCTTCTATAGAAAGCAAAGTATTATGGTATCGAGTTATGCTCAAATACGAAACACAGTTGCGGGCTTGGCTGTGTTGCGAAGAAGCACGCTTTGCAACCACATGGAATCGGGTTCAGTCCCACTGTGCAGCAAATTTGAAAAATGCTTTCTAGCATAGTCCCGGACCGATCAATGCTTTGTGAATGAATCTGGAAGAAAGAAACTGTAGAATCCCCTAATTAATATATATATATATATCTATATATATAATATATATATATATATATATATATATATATATATATATATATATATGAGTGTGTGTGTGTGTGTGTCTTTGTATGTGTGTCTTTGTGGTTGTGCTTATACGCCGTTACACCGCTTGACAACCGGTATTGGCTTGTTTACGTCCTTGTAACTTAGCATTTCAGTAAAAGAGACCGAAAGGATAAGCACCCAACTAAAAGCCTCAAAAAAACAAAAACAAATAAATAAATGTAATGGGGGTCTATAGGTTCGACTAAGCCTTTCAAGATGGTGCCCCAGCATGGCCGCAGTCCAATGACAGATACAAATAAAAATAACAGATAAACGAAAGAATGCGTGTAGCTGAGAGGCCGGCCCCATCCCTCCATTAAGAACACCAAAGGACCAGCGAATGACGTTAAGCTGGATGACGAAAGCATGATGGCATATTTTGCCACTTAAATTCCCATATTCTAAATAATATATTTTCTTAAATCAAACGGCAGATATCAAAGAAAAAGAAAGCGGGTTAATCCTTAAGTAACGTCAACGAACGCTGGTGAGAAAATACTGTTCAAGGACGGCCTTGGAAGGGGCTTAATTCTTCTTCTCAATGACTTGAGGCAGAAGATTAACAAGACCACTTGTTAACAAACAAACCTCGGCCGGTGATAACTGTCGTTGTTACAATTATCAGTAAGCGACTACGTGACAAACCTCGCAGTGACTAACTGCAAACGCACTTTTGGTATTGTCGTGATTGTTCTCAGGTAAAAGATTATAACACCATGGCCAGGGGTTGTATTCCATGCGATAACCCAATTCCACAATATTTGGCAAGGGACAAACTTAATAATGACGTCAAAACGTACTCTTGCTTTTGGAGGTTGTAGTGAATTGCTCAAATATATATTTTTTGCTCAACACTGATGAGCTAAGAATTAACAAGACCATATAAAGGTTTCAACCGGCGATAATGTAATACTTGCTGCTATTTGCCGAAACGTTCGTATGATATACTAGCAGTATCGCCCGGCGTTGCTCGGGTTTGTAAGGGAAATAACTATATAAGCATTTTTAGAGAGTTATAGCCAAAAATAGCAAAAAATGCATTAAAAATGGAAAAGAAATTATGGTAAATTTTTTTTGAAATCGTTGACTCATCGTAGACATTTTTAGAGAGTTACTTCCCTTATATAATAGCGAAAAAATGCATTAAAATGGAAAAAAAATGATGGTAATTTTTTTTTGACCTACAACGAGTGTATTATTCTTTTGTAAGCCCAGTACTTATTCTATCGGTCTCTTTTGCCGAACCGCTAAGTAACGGGGACGTAAACACACCAGCATCGGTTGTCAAGCAATGCTAGGGGAACAAACACAAACACACAAACAAACACACGCATATATAAATATACATATATACGACGGGCTTCTTTCAGTTTCCGTCTACCAAATCCACTCACAAGGCTTTGGTCGGCCCGAGGCTATAGTAGAAGACACTTGCGCAAGGTGCCACGCAGTGGGACTGAACCCGGAACCATGTGGTTTGTAAACAAGCTACTTACCACACAGCCACTCCTGCGCCTGCGTATTTGTTTGTAAGAATGAATACATGCATGAGTCTAGGAATTATGTGACGGGTGCATGTGTGTGTGTGCCTGTGTACAAACTCGTACACGCACGCATTCTCACACAGACGGTTTCAAACTCTGGCATAAGAAGAGCAATTTTAGGAAGGGACTAAGTCGGTTATATCGATCTCATTACTTGTCGAGTAGTTATTTTGTCGACAAAGGATGAAAGGCTAAGAATTTTCTCCGACGTGCTAGCGATTTCATAAACTCACTACCTTACACACCACACACACACAGGCATGCGCGCGCGCACAGTTTTTCTCTTTTGACAAACTATGTTACTTCGGTTGTCTATCTATCTATCTATCAGTTTTATATATATATACACACGGTTCCGGGTTCAGTCCCACTGCGTGGCACCTTGGGCAAGTGTCTTCTACTATAGCCTCGGGCCGACCAAAGCCTTGTGAGTGGATTTGGTAGACGGAAACTGAAAGCCCAGTACTTATTCTATCGGTCTCTTTTGCCAAACCGCTAAGTGACGGGGACATAAACACACCAGCATCGGGGGACAAACACAGACACTGATATATATATATATATATATATATACATATATACGACAGGCTTCTTTCAGTTTCCGTCTACCAAATTGGTCGGCCCGGGGCTATAGCAGAAGACACTTGATGCCACTCAGTGGGACTGAACCCGGAACCATGTGGTTGGTTAGCAAGCTACTTACCACACAACCACTCCTGGGCCTATATGTTTAGATATATATAATATATATATATATGTGTGTGTGTGTCTGTATACGAACATATGTATGTTATACTCATACACAACACATACATGTATACTTGTATATAATGTAATAAAAGTTTTACGTAGAGAAAGAGAGAGAAAGAGAGAAAGAAAGAGAGAGAGAGAAAGAGAATGAGAGAGAAAGAGATCTGTCGGTTATAACGAACAAGACAAGGAGTACACAATACAAATTTAGAGTGCAATATTTAATTTAATCCGATCCAGTGTCCTGTTATTCAGGAATCGTCTGCACCTCAGTGAAACTCTATAACAACTGACAACTGGACCGATCTACACACACACACACACACACATTTGTGTGTTTCTGTGTTTCCGCATTATGTTTATATTAATGTAACAGTACTGAAAAAAAAAGAAACAAGGTAAGTAAATACACGTAGGTGCGAACCAAGGTATATAATTAAAAAAAAAAAAAGAAATCACAAAAGTATTTGAATGAATTAAAAACAAGCGAAGCGAACCTCTGAGTTTGTAAGTCCAGTGTGTAGAAGAAGCAGGAATCTCGGTAGTAAAGTCCGATTCTGTCAGTCTATATCGGTTGAGCAGTAAAGTGGAGATTCTCTTATTCTTGCAGACGTTCTCATATTTAAGCTTTTTACTCATTCTCAGAAGTCCCATTTGCTCTTATGCGTTTTCGTTTTTGATATTGTCTTCTTCCTATAATACTTTATTGCTACTACTACTACTACTACTACTACTACTGTTGTTGTTGTTGCTACTGCTGATGTTGCCACTTAACCTAAGAGATTATGTGGAGGTAACAGTTGTTGGGTGATGTTGCTGGTTGTGATGATATTAGTGGTGGTAGTGGTGGTGGTAGTACTTGCGTAGAACCTAAGATATTTCTCGTAAGCAGATGTGCTTCTCAGTGGGTATAGCTTTATCTTTTTCTTTGTTTTGTGTATTTTGTTGTTTTTTTTTCCCATTTACATTTTGTTTTTGTTTTGTTCTGTTTGAAGATAAGCGGAAAGCCAGTGGTGAAGGATAACTGTTAGTCCACGTGAATGAATGAATGCTTTTGCAGTTGTATCATTATAAACGTTGTTTTTTATTATTTAGCCCCCAGGTCGAACTCAATTAAGGGCAATCGAGTCGTGACCATCACGTTTTATTTTCAAAACCAGTGTTATTTTATTTATAGTACTACATTCACCAAAAGCTTCTTTTCATTTCTTAAACATAGGCGCAGGTGTGGCTGTGTGGTAAGTAGCTGCTTAGCAACCACATGGTTACGGGTTCAATGCAACTGCGTGGCACCTTGGGCAAGTATCTGCTACTATAGCGTCAGGCCGACCAAAGCTTTGTGAGTGGATTAGGTAGATGGAAACTGAAAGAAGCCCGTCGTATATATATATAATATATATATATTATATATATATATATATCGTGTGTTGTGTGGTGTGTGTGTGTGTTTGTCCTCCCAACATCGCTTGAGAACCGATTGCGGTGTGTTTACGTCCCCGTAACTTAGCGGTTCGGCAAAATAGACCAATAGAATAAGTACTAGGCTTACGAAGAATAAGTCCTGGGGTCGGTTTGCTCGACTAAAGGCGTTGCTCCAGCATGGTCTCAGTCAAATGACTGAAACAAATTAAAGAATAGTGATATCTGATTCGAAGACATATTTGCGTGAATTAGTATTAGTAAAGTTTGCAACTTTAGGCGTAAAGCCAGCATTTTTTAAGGGAAGGGCTAACTTGATGCCATCGTCCCCAGTACTTGGCTAGTACTCTCTTTACTCTTTTACTCTTTAATCGAGCAACTCGACCCCGGGACTTATACTTTTGTAAGCCCAGTACTTATTCTATCGGTCTCTTTTGGCGAACCGCTAAGTTACGGGGACATAAACACACCAGCATCGGCTGTCAAGCAATGCTACGGGGACAAACACAGACACACAAACACACACACGCATACATATATATACATATATACGATGGGCTTCTTTCAGTTTCCGTCTACCAAATCCACTCACAAGGCTTTGGTCGGCCCGAGGCTATAGTAGAAAACACGTGCCCAAGGTGCCACACAGTGGGACTAAACCCGGAACCATGTAGTTGGTAAACAAGCTACCTACCACACAGCCACGCCTGCGCCTATTATATAAACCCCAAAAGGATGAAAAGCAAGCTTGACTTTGAGCTCAGAACGTAGAGTCAGAATAAATGTCGCGAGTTATCTTGCCCCGAGCGATTCCGCCGGCTCGCAACCTTTTAAATTTAGCATTAACTATAAACTTCCATTTCACGAATTAACAAAGGAGCGTCAACGTAGTTGCCAGACCTGCTAGAAATAGCAGCCGTATATACTTTTCTACCCTAAGTACAAGGCCCGAAATTTTGAGGGCGGGGGCCAGTCGATTAGATCGACTCCAGTACACAACTGGTACTTATTTAATCGACCCCGAAAGGATGAAAGGCAAAGTCGACCTCGGCGGAATTTGAACTCAGAACGTGGTGGTCCGAGAAGAGGGGAAGAAGGAGGGAACCCACCGGCTGTTGCAGGCGGCACTCACACTTGCTAAGTCACTGAGAAGATTAATGTTTTAGATAGGAAAAAAAAAAAGAAGAAGAAACTAAACAAAAAAACAAAATTTAATTTCCACTCATAAATCGACACCCGTTGTTTTACGTATATATGACATGCGCCCAGACGCATTTAAAGATTGATTGCTTTTCATCGAAGACGTCTCAAACTGTGATTTTTTGCGGCGCCATAACCGATATGCCGTTCAACTATGTAGCATTTTCTGACCTACAACGAGTGAATTGTTCAAGGGTTTGAGCGTTTTCTCCATACAATGTCTATATTTGCTGTCATGTTTTAGAATATTTCTAAAAAATAATATCTCGAATACTTGAGATATTATATTATATATGACACACAACATGAGTAAGTAATAAGTGTGGCCGATCAATCTATCTATCTATCTATCTATCTATCTATCTATCTTTTTTCCTTTCCCTTTTTTTCCTCACCCCCCTTGTTTAAAGTTTATTTTATCCCCCCCTTTTTTGTCCTCTTTCTTTCCATTTACGATCCCTTTTGATAGAAAACCAAACCCCCTTCTTTTACGCCCAAAAGAAAAGCTCTACCTTGTAATTTTGTCATGTCTGTGTGCAGCCCTGTGTGGCTAATAAAGAAACATATCTATCTATCTATCTTATCTTTACAGGCAAAGGTTGACAGTGGGCCATCTACCTGTCTATCAGTCTATAATTCTGTATATATATATATACATATATATCAAATGTGAGGATAAAATTGTTTTCCAAAAAAAATATTTTCTCGAAAAAATCTTTATCAATGTCCAGCATATTAAAAAATACCTTTAACGGTTAAATTTATAAACAATTCATAAATGAGGGCAAACGAAAAACATTCTAATGCCAAATATGCCGAAAAGTTGGTCATATTGTCCATTAACCATATAATTTTTTCACAATACGCCCGCTACTCGAAAAAAGGCCGACAGAAATTTCTAAAAAATTCCATTATTACCATATCGGCCCGATTTCAGAGTTAGCTACTAAGAGCCCTCTCTTCGTCAGTGATACATGTGGCAAAAGAAATAAATGAGATATTTACTCATACCCGATATATAATATATATATATACATTCTTTTATTTGTTTCAGTCATTTGACTGCGGTTATGCTGGAGCACCGCCTTTAGTCGAACGAACAAATCAGCCCCAGAACTTATTCTTCTAATCCTAGTACTTATTCTATCTCTAAGTTACGGAGAAGTAAACACACCAGCATCGGTTGTCAAGCGACGGTGGTGGTGGGGACAAACACGGACACACAAACACACACTCACATATATATATACATATATCCGACAGGCTTCCTTTAGTTTCCGTCTACCAAATCCACTCACAAGGCTTTGGTCGACCCGAGACTATAGTAGAAGACACTATATGCCCAAGGTGCCACGTAGTGGAACTGAACCCGGAACCATGTGGGTGGTAAGCAAGATACCACACAGCCACGTCTGCGCCTACATACATACATACATACATACATGCATGCATGCATGCACGCACGCACGCACGCACGCATACATACATACATACATACATACATACATACATACATACATACATACATACATACATACATACATACATAATACATACATAATACATACTACATACATACAACTACATACATACATACATACATACATACATACATACATACATACATACATACATACATACATACATACATACATACATACATACATACATACATACATACATACATACATATGCTAACGATTCTGCCAGCTCACCGCCTTTATTCCTTTCTATACTAGGCACAAGATCCGAAACTTTTGGTCGACCCAGAACGCAACAGGTACTTAATTTATCGACCCCGGAAGGATGAAAGGCAAAGTGGACTTTGGCGAATTTGAACTCAGAACGTAAAAACAAACGAAATACCGATAAGCATTTCGTCCGGCGTACTAACGGTTCTGCCAGCTCGCCGCCATAGCAGCAACATATAATTTAAAATGATGCTAAGAGTATGCTAAATATTGCACGATACCTGGGAACAACAGACAGGATGATTTTGAATGGTGCACTTTTGATAATAAGACTACTCAACGAAGGGCTATCTGTGGTTAAACAACACCAATAACAAAAGTAATATCATTCATTTATGGGATTAAATATTTGGGTGATTATATCCCAATAAACTGGTGACTTCGACGTTGCCAGATAACATCTTTGGTTGTCTAATCAATAAACAAATTATTATATAACTAGCTGGCCCCGTGCCGTCAAAAATGACGGATAATTGTAGTATTCTATATGTAAATATGGATGGTAAATCAAATTAATACACTCGTCAATGTTCACATACATTCAGATACACACATATACTCACACAGAGCTGAAACGCCGTTTGATTTTTCTTTCCAGCGTTGAATGTCCACCATCCCACAAGTTTGCCATCATCCCTTACTTCCTTATTTATATGCTGTGACGGAGAAAAACGCAAGAGTATTATATACTAGATTCTGTCTACTGTAGGCAGAAAGTCGGTTTTATCGATCCCAGTGCGTTTCTGGTATATATTTTATAGACCACGGGAAAGTGGAAGTCAAATTCAACTTCGGTAGCATTTGAACTCAGAACGTAAAGAACCTGAAGAGATGCTGCTAAATATTTTGTCCGACGTGCTAACGATTCTGCCATGTCGCCGCCTTTAACAAATTGGTTTCAAGTTTTGGCACAAGGCCAGCAAATTTCGGGGGAGGGGTAAGTCGATTATGTCGACCCCAGTGTTTCACTAGTACTTGATTTATCGGCCCCGAAAGGATGAAGAAAGACAAACTCAATCTCGGCAGTATTTGAACTCAAGATTACGTGAACAATGTTTTCGAATAATTGTTGTTCGAAAACAATTATTCGAAAACCATTATTCGAATGGAGAATTGTATGAATTAAAATTATTCAAAAGGGCAATTATACGAAATGCAGTGGGACTGAACCCGGAACCATGTGGTTCGTAAGCAATTTCTTACGAACTCTTATTATATAGTAACTGCGAGTTAGCAGAATCGTTAGCGCGTCGGACAAAATGCTTAGTTGTGTTTCTTCCGGATCTTTACGTTCTGAGCTCCGTTTCATGAAAATTATTCGAAAACAATTATTGGAAAAACAGTTATTCGAAATAAATACCATTCGTGTACTTCAGTTTTAGTTTTATCATTTTGATTTAAATAAAATAATAACGTATCTCCTTTACTTGTTTCAGTCATTTGACTGCGGCAATGCTGGAGCACCGCCTTTTAGTCGAGCAACTCGACCCCGGGACTTATTCTTTTTGTAAGCCCAGTACTTATTCTATCGGTCTCTTTTTGCCGAACCGCTAAGTTACGGGGACGTAAACACACCAGCATCGGTTGTCAAGCAATGCTAGGGGAACAAAGACAGACCCCAAACACACACACAAACATATATATATTTACATATATACGACAGGCTTCTTTCAGTTTCCGTCTACCAAATCCACTCACAAGGCATTGGTCGGCCCGGGGCTATAGCAGAAGACACTTGCCCAAGATGCCACGCAGTGGGACTGAACCCAGAACCATGTGGTTGGTTAGCAAGCTACTTACCACACAGCCACTCCTGCGCCTATTATATAAACCCCAAAAGGATGAAAAGCAAGCTTGACTTTGAGCTCAGAACGTAGAGTCAGAATAAATGTCGCGAGTTATCTTGCCCCGAGCGATTCCGCCGGCTCGCAACCTTTTAAATTTAGTATTAACTATAAACTTCCATTTCACGAATTAACAAAGGAGCGTCAACGTAGTTGCCAGACCTGCTAGAAATAGCAGCCGTATATACTTTTCTACTCTAGGTACAAGGCCCGAAATTTTGGGGGCGGGGGCCAGTCGATTAGATCGACTCCAGTACACAACTGGTACTTATTTAATCGACACCGAAAGGATGAAAGGCAAAGTCGACCTCGGCGGAATTTGAACTCAGAACGTGGTGATCCGAGAAGAGGGGAAGAAGGAGGGAACCCACCGGCTGTTGCAGGCGGCACTCACTCTTGCTAAGTCACTGAGAAGATTTAATGTTTTAGATAGGAAAAAAAAGAAGAAAGCTAAACAAAACAAAACAAAATTTCATTTCCACTCATAAATCCACACCCGTTGTTTTACGTAAATATGACATGCGCCCAGACGCATTTAAAGATTGATTGCTTTCCATCGAAGACGTCTCAAGCTGTGGTTTTTTGCGACGCCATAACCGATATGCCGTTCAACTATGTAGCATTTTCTGACCTACAACGAGTGAATTGTTCAAGGGTTTGAGCGTTTTCTCCGTACAATGTCTATATTTGCTGTCATGTTTTAGAATATTTCTAAAAAATAATATCTCGAATACTTGAGATGTTATATTATATATGACACACAACATGAGTAAGTAATAAGTGTGGCCGATCTATCTATCTATCTATCTATCTATCTATCTATCTATCATCTATCTATCTATCTATCTATCTATCTATCTATCTATCTATCTATCTATCTATCTATCTATCTATCTTTTTTCCTTTCCCTTTTTTCCCTCACCCCCCTTGTTTAAAGTTTATTTTATCCCCCCCTTTTTTGTCCTCTTCTTTCCATTTACGACTTTGATAGACAACCAAACCCTCTTCTTTTACCCTCAAAAGAAAAGCTCTACCTTGTAATTTTGTCATGTCTGTGTGCAGCCCTGTGTGGCTAATAAAGAAACATATCTATCTATCTATCTTTTCTTTACAGGCAAAGGTTGACAGTGGGCCATCTACCTGTCTATCAGTCTATAATTCATATATATTATATATATATATATATATATATATATATATATATATATATATATCAAATGTGAGGATAAAATTATTTTCCAAAAAAAATATTTTCTCGAAAAAATCTTTATCAATGTCCAGCATATTAAAAAATACCTTTAACGGTTAAATTTATAAACAATTCATAAATGAGGGCAAACGAAAAAAATTCTAATGCCAAATATGCCGAAAAATTGGACATATTGTCCATTAACCATATAATTTTTTCACAATACGCCCGCTACTCGAAAAAAGGCCGACAGAAATTTCTAAAAAATTCCATTATTACCATATCGGACCGATTTCAGAGTTAGCTAGTAAGAGCCCTCTCTTCGTCAGTGATACATGTGGCAAAAGAAATAAATGAGATACTTACTCATACCCGATATATATATATATATATATATATATATATATATATATATACATTCTTTTATTTGTTTCAGTCATTTGACTGCGGTTATGCTGGAGCACCGCCTTTAGTCGAACAAATCAGCCCCAGAACTTATTCTTTCTAATCCTAGTACTTATTCTATCTCTTAGTTACGGAGAAGTAAACACACCAGCATCGGTTGTCAAGCGACGGTGGTGGTGGGGACAAACACAGACACACAAACACACACTCACATATATATATACATATATCCGACAGGCTTCTTTTAGTTTCCGTCTACCAAATCCACTCACAAGGCTTTGGTCGACCCGAGACTATAGTAGAAGACACTATATGCCCAAGGTGCCACGTAGTGGAACTGAACCCGGAACCATGTGGGTGGTAAGCAAGATACCACACAGCCACGTCTGCGCCTACACACATACATGCATGCATGCATGCATGCAACATACATAATAATACATACATACATACATACATACATACATACAACATACATAATACATACATACATACATACATACATACATACATACATACATACATACATACATACATACATATACATACATACATACATACATACATACATACATACATACATACAACATACATACATACATACATACATACATACATACAACATACATACATACATACATACTACATACATACATACATACATACATATGCTAACGATTCTGCCAGCTCACCGCCTTTATTCTTTTCTATACTAGGCACAAGATCCGAAACTTTTGGTCGACCCAGAACGCAACAGGTACTTAATTTATCGACCCCGGAAGGATGAAAGGCAAAGTCGACTTCGGCGAAATTTGAACTCAGAACGTAAAAACAGACGAAATACCGATAAGCATTTCGTCCGGCGTACTAACGGTTCTGCCAGCTCGCCGCCATAGCAGCAACATATAATTTAAAATGATGCTAAGAGTATGCTAAATATTGCACGATACCTGGGAACAACAGACAGGATGATTTTGAATGGTGCACTTTTGATAATAAGACTACTCAACGAAGGGCTATCTCTGGTTAAACAACACCAATAACAAAAGCAACATCATTCATTTATGGGATTAAATATTTGGGTGATTATATCCCAATAAACTGGTGACTTCGACGTTGCCAGATAACATCTTTGGTTGTCTAATCAATAAACAAATTATTATATAACTAGCTGGCCCCGTGCCGTCAAAAATGACGGATAATTGTAGTATTCTATATGTAAATATGGATGGTAAATCAAATTAATACACTCGTCAATGTTCACATACATTCAGATACACACATATACTCACACAGAGCTGAAACGCCGTTTGATTTTTCTTTCCAGCGTTGAATGTCCACCATCCCACAAGTTTGCCATCATCCCTTCCTTCCTTATTTATATGCTGTGACGGAGAAAAACGCAAGAGTATTATTATACTAGATTCTGTCTACTGTAGGCAGAAAGTCGGTTTTATCGATCCCAGTGCGTTTCTGGTATATATTTTATAGACCACGGGAAAGTGGAAGTCAAATTCAAATTCGGTAGCATTTGAACTCAGAACGTAAAGAACCTGAAGAGATGCTGCTAAACATTTTGTCCGATGTGCTAACGATTCTGCCATGTCGCCGCCTTTAACAAATTGGTTTCAAGTTTTGGCACAAGGCCAGCAAATTTCGGGGGAGGGGTAAGTCGATTATGTCGACCCCAGTGTTTCACTAGTACTTGATTTATCGGCCCCGAAAGGATGAAAGACAAACTCAATCTCGGCAGTATTTGAACTCAAGATTACGTGAACAATGTTTTCGAATAATTGTTCGAAAACAATTATTCGAAAACCATTTATTCGAATGGAGAATTGTATGAATTAAAATTATTCAAAAGGGCAATTATACGAAATGCAGTGGGACTGAACCCGGAACCATGTGGTTCGTAAGCAATTTCTTACGAACTCTTATTATATAGTAACTGCGAGTTAGCAGAATCGTTAGCGCGTCGGACAAAATGCTTAGTTGTGTTTCTTCCGGATCTTTACGTTCTGAGCTCCGTTTCATGAAAATTATTCGAAAACAATTATTGGAAAAACAGTTATTCGAAATAAATACCATTCGTGTACTTCAGTTTTAGTTTTATCATTTTGATTTAAATAAAATTAATAACGTATCTCCTTTACTTGTTTCAGTCATTTGACTGCGGCAATGCTGGAGCACCGCCTTTTAGTCGAGCAACTCGACCCCGGGACTTATTCTTTTTGTAAGCCCAGTACTTATTCTATCGGTCTCTTTTTGCCGAACCGCTAAGTTACGGGGACGTAAACACACCAGCATCGGTTGTCAAGCAATGCTAGGGGAACAAAGACAGACCCCAAACACACACACAAACATATATATATTTACATATATACGACAGGCTTCTTTCAGTTTCCGTCTACCAAATCCACTCACAAGGCATTGGTCGGCCCGGGGCTATAGCAGAAGACACTTGCCCAAGATGTCACGCAGTGGCACTGAACTAAGAACCATGTGGTTGGTTAGCAAGCTACTTACCACACAGCCACTCCTGCGCCTATTATATAAACCCCAAAAGGATGAAAAGCAAGCTTGACTTTGAGCTCAGAACGTAGAGTCAGAATAAATGTCGCGAGTTATCTTGCCCCGAGCGATTCCGCCGGCTCGCAACCTTTTAAATTTAGTATTAACTATAAACTTCCATTTCACGAATTAACAAAGGAGCGTCAACGTAGTTGCCAGACCTGCTAGAAATAGCAGCCGTATATACTTTTCTACTCTAGGTACAAGGCCCGAAATTTTGGGGGCGGGGGCCAGTCGATTAGATCGACTCCAGTACACAACTGGTACTTATTTAATCGACCCCGAAAGGATGAAAGGCAAAGTCGACCTCGGCGGTATTTGAACTCAGAACGTGGTGGTCCGAGAAGAGGGGAAGAAGGAGGGAACCCACCGGCTGTTGCAGGCGGCACTCACACTTGCTAAGTCACTGAGAAGATTTAATGTTTTAGATAGGAAAAAAAAGAAGAAAGCTAAACAAAACAAAACAAAATTTAATTTCCACTCATAAATCCACACCCGTTGTTTTACGTAAATATGACATGCGCCCAGACGCATTTAAAGATTGATTGCTTTTCATCGAAGACGTCTCAAGCTGTGATTTTTTGCGACGCCATAACCGATATGCCGTTCAACTATGTAGCATTTTCTGACCTACAACGAGTGAATTGTTCAAGGGTTTGAGCGTTTTCTCCGTAAAATGTCTATATTTGCTGTCATGTTTTAGAATATTTCTAAAAAATAATATCTCGAATACTTGAGATATTATATTATATATGACACACAACATGAGTAAGTAATAAGTGTGGCCGATCTATCTATCTATCTATCTATCTATCTATCTATCTATCTATCTATCTATCTATCTATCTATCTATCTATCTATCTTTTTTCCTTTCCCTTTTTTCCCTCCCCCCTTGTTTAAAGTTTATTTTATCCCCCCCCTTTTTTGTCCTCTTTCTTTCCATTTACGATCCCTTTTGATAGAAAACCAAACCCCCTTCTTTTAGTCTCAAAAGAAAAGCTCTACCTTGTAATTTTGTCATGTCTGTGTGCAGCCCTGTGTGGCTAATAAAGAAACACATCTATCTATCTATCTTATCTTTACAGGCAAAGGTTGACAGTGGGTCATCTACCTGTCTATCAGTCTATAATTCTGTATATATATATATATATATATATATATATATATATATATACACATATATATCAAATGTGAGGATAAAATTGTTTTCGAAAAAAAATATTTTCTCGAAAAAATCTTTATCAATGTCCAGCATATTAAAAAATACCTTTAACGGTTAAATTTATAAACAATTCATAAATGAGGGCAAAGGAAAAAAATTCTAATGCCAACCCTGACAGGGAGGCAGTGGAATCGCTTCTTGACTTCATTGATGACTTCTTCTTGTCCCAACTGTTACTCGAACCAACGAGATGTCACAAAAACGTCTTAGACTTAATTTTCAGCAATCACACTGATACTATCCACAATGTTGCAGTGGAGAAAACCCTACTCTCCGACCATGACATGGTTCTCTGTGATCTGAGATTCCACTGGCCAAAATACAAAACAAATGTCATCCCTCCTGTTCATCTATTTGACACTATGGATTTCCACAATGCAAACTGGGAAGCGATCAATAATGATCTTGCACAAGTCGATTGGTCCTTCACGCACACATACACACCCACTAACATCAAAAAGTCCTGGCAGTCACTTGTAGACACCATCACGAACATATGTGCAAGACACACCCCATTAAGATCTGCAAACAAATCTAAGTGTCGAATCCCTAGAAATAGAAAATCTCTCATAAGGAAAATTAAAAGAATCAACAAAAAGATCAACATGCTGAAATACTGTCAACAGCAACACACCAACCTGACTGCCATCTCGTCGCTAGAGATTAAAAAACATAAACTCCAAAACAACATGATGTCTATCATCAATAGTCAGCGAAGAGCTGAAGAGGCCTGGGCCATTGAGAAGATCAAACTCAATCCCAAAGTGTTCTTTTCATTTGCAAAAAAACACAGAGTCACTGGTTCTACTGTTGGCCCTCTGATTGATGAAAATGGTACTCTTCAAGACAATGCCAAAACCATGGAAGAGATATTGCAGAAACAATATTGCTCTGTTTTCAGCAATCCTGATATGACTGATCTGGGCTGTATCAGTGATGTTACTCCCCAATACACTTTATCGGACATAACATTTGGCGCTCCTGATGTCTTAGCAGCAATAAAGGAAATGAAGCATAATTCAGCAGTAGGTCCCGATAGGTTCCCTGCTTGTGTCTTGAAGATGTGTCAAAACCAACTTGCACCCCCTCTAGCCAATCTGTGGCGGAACTCACTGGATGCTGGATATATACCAGAAGACCTTCTATCCCAGTCTGTTGTCCTAGTTTTCAAAAAAGGAAACAAATCGCTTGCCGTGAATTACCGTCCAATCTCACTCACCTCTCATATCATCAAGGTATTTGAGAGGGTGCTGAGATCGCGTATGACTCACTTCCTTGAGAGTCATAATATGCTGAACCCCAACCAGCATGGATTCCGTAATGGGAGAGATTGCCTGACGCAGCTACTGCATCATTTTGATGACATTTTGAGAGCCTTGGGAGAAGGTTCCAACACTGATGTCATCTACCTTGATTTCAGCAAGGCCTTTGACAGGGTTGATCATAAGATCCTTCTGAGAAAGCTGTCCAATATTGGTGTCACTGGAAAGCTGCTGCAATGGATCAAGTGCTTCCTGTCTAACAGAACCCAACATGTTGTAGTCGAAGGAGTCAAATCCAGCCCAGCCAAAGACAGCAGTGGTGTCCCACAAGGCACTGTGTTGGGCCCACTTCTCTTCATCATCTACATAAATGATATTACTGACACCATCAAACACAGTAACATCAGAACCTTCGCTGATGATTCCAAGCTCCAGAAGGTCATCAATGGCGTGGATGACCGAATAAACCTTCAGTCAGACCTACTGGCTGTTGTCCAATGGGCGGAAAAGAATAACATGTTGCTAAATGAAGACAAATTCGAACTGATCCACTTTGGAAGGGAGGACGCTCTGAAACTCCCATACTCTCTTCCTTCTGGAGAAATTCTCATGGCATCCAACAACATCAGAGACCTGGGAGTAACAGTGGACAACAACATAAGCTGGGCTACACATATAAGCAGCAAAGTTTACATGGCCCGCAGAATGTGTTCCTGGATTCTCAGAACCTTCCAGTCGAGAGATTCCCACGCTATTATCCATCTCTTCTCCACTTTTGCCCGACCCCACCTTGAATACTGCTGTCCACTGTTGTCTCCCTACACAAAACAAAATATTATGAGAATTGAAGCTCCCCAAATGTCAATCACAAAAAAGATAGATGGCATGTCAGAGCTTGACTACTGGGGTAGACTAGAGAAGCTGAAATTGTATTCACTCCAACGACGCCGTGAACGCTACATTATCTGTATGATGTGGAAAATATTCCATCAGCACTGTCCGAATGATGTTGGCATCACCTTCAAAATGCATCCAAGGCTTGGACCACGTGCCATCCGTCCACAACAAAAATCTAAATCGCATCACATAACGACAATACGGCACAACTACTTCACCTCAATTGGACCCGCTCTCTTCAACATTACACCAGGACACGTCAAAAAAGAAACTGACCACACAAAATTCAAGAAGTCTTTGGACAAATTCCTTCAAACAGTACCGGACAAACCACCCACACCCGGATATGTCTCCGCAAACAATAACTCTCTGCTCGAATGGGCCTTGGTGCCCAAATCCTGAACTGAAAGACTTCGCCAGGTGGTGCTATTAAGTTAGACATGGCCTGGGCCAATACTGGCCAAAAACCTTTCTAAGTTATTCTAAATATGCCGATAAATTGGACATATTGTCCATTAACCATATAACTTTTCACAATACGCCCGCTACTCGAAAAAAGGCCGACAGAATTTATAAAAAATTCCATTATTACCATATCGGACCGATTTCAGAGTTAGCTACTAAGAGCCCTCTCTTCGTCAGTGATACATGTGGCAAAAGAAATAAATGAGATACTTACTCATACCCGATAAGGCGCATGGCTCAGTGGTTAGAGAGTCGAGCTTACGATCGTGAGGTTGTGAGCTCGAATCCCGGACCGGGCTGCGTGTTGTGTTCTTGAGCAAAGCACTTTATTTCACGTTGCTCCAGTTCACTCAGCTGTAGATATGAGTTGCGACGTCACTGGTGCCAAACTGTATCGACCTTTGTCTTTCCCTTGGATAACACTGGTGGCGTGGAGAGGGGAGGCTGGTATGCATGGGCGACTGCTGGTCTTCCATAAACAACCTTGCCCAGACTTGTGTCTTGGAGGGTAACTTTCTAGGTGCAATCCCATGGTCATTCATGACCGAAGGGGGGCTTTACCCTTTTATATATATATATATACATTCTTTCATTTGTTTCAGTCATTTGACTGCGGTTATGCTGGAGCACCGCCTTTAGTCGAACAAATCAGCCCCAGAACTTATTCTTTCTAATCCTAGTACTTATTCTATCTCTTAGTTACGGAGAAGTAAACACACCAGCATCGGTTGTCAAGCGACGGTGGTGGTGGGGACAAACACAGACACACAAACACACACTCACATATATATATGCATATATCCGACAGGCTTCTTTTAGTTTCCGTCTACCAAATCCACTCACAAGGCTTTGGTCGACCCGAGACTATAGTAGAAGACACTATATGCCCAAGGTGCCACGTAGTGGAACTGAACCCGCAACCATGTGGGTGGTAAGCAAGATACCACACAGCCACGTCTGCGCCTACATACATACATACATACATACATACATACATACATACATGCATGCATGCATGCATGCATGCATACATACATACATACATACATACATACATATACATACATAATACATACATACATACATACATACATACAACATACATACATACATACATACATACATACATACATACATACATACATACATACATACGTACATACGTACATACATACATACATACATACATATGCTAACGATTCTGCCAGCTCACCGCCTTTATTCTTTTCTATACTAGGCACAAGATCCGAAACTTTTGGTCGACCCAGAACGCAACAGGTACTTAATTTATCGACCCCGGAAGGATGAAAGGCAAAGTCGACTTCGGCGAAATTTGAACTCAGAACGTAAAAACAGACGAAATACCGATAAGCATTTCGTCCGGCGTACTAACGGTTCTGCCAGCTCGCCACCATAGCAGCAACATATAATTTAAAATGATGCTAAGAGTATGCTAAATATTGCACGATACCTGGGAACAACAGACAGGATGATTTTGAATGGTGCACTTTTGATAATAAGACTACTCAACGAAGGGCTATCTGTGGTTAAACAACACCAATAACAAAAGCAACATCATTCATTTATGGGATTAAATATTTGGGTGATTATATCCCAATAAAATGGTGACTTCGACGTTGCCAGATAACATCTTTGGTTGTCTAATCAATAAACAAATTATTATATAACTAGCTGGCCCCGTGCCGTCAAAAATGACGGATAATTGTAGTATTCTATATGTAAATATGGATGGTAAATCAAATTAATACACTCGTCAATGTTCACATACATTCAGATACACACATATACTCACACAGAGCTGAAACGCCGTTTGGTTTTTCTTTCCAGCGTTGAATGTCCACCATCCCACAAGTTTGCCATCATCCCTCCCTTCCCTTATTTATATGCTGTGACGGAGAAAAACGCAAGAGTATTATTATACTAGATTCTGTCTACTGTAGGCAGAAAGTCGGTTTTATCGATCCCAGTGCGTTTCTGGTATATATTTTATAGACCACGGGAAAGTGGAAGTCAAATTCAACTTCGGTAGCATTTGAACTCAGAACGTAAAGAACCTGAAGAGATGCTGCTAAACATTTTGTCCGACGTGCTAACGATTCTGCCATGTCGCCGCCTTTAACAAATTGGTTTCAAGTTTTGGCACAAGGCCAGCAAATTTCGGGGGAGGGGTAAGTCGATTATGTCGACCCCAGTGTTTCACTAGTACTTGATTTATCGGCCCCGAAAGGATGAAAGACAAACTCAATCTCGGCAGTATTTGAACTCAAGATTACGTGAACAATGTTTTCGAATAATTGTTCGAAAACAATTATTCGAAAACCATTTATTCGAATGGAGAATTGTATGAATTAAAATTATTCAAAAGGGCAATTATACGAAATGCAGTGGGACTGAACCCGGAACCATGTGGTTCGTAAGCAATTTCTTACGAACTCTTATTATATAGTAACTGCGAGTTAGCAGAATCGTTAGCGCGTCGGACAAAATGCTTAGTTGTGTTTCTTCCGGATCTTTACGTTCTGAGCTCCGTTTCATGAAAATTATTCGAAAACAATTATTGGAAAAACAGTTATTCGAAATAAATACCATTCGTGTACTTCAGTTTTAGTTTTATCATTTTGATTTAAATAAAATTAATAACGTATCTCCTTTACTTGTTTCAGTCATTTAACTGCGGTTATGCTGGAGCACCGCCTTTTAGTCGAGCAACTCGACCCCGGGACTTATTCTTTTTGTAAGCCCAGTACTTATTCTATCGGTCTCTTTTTGCCGAACCGCTAAGTTACGGGAACGTAAACACACCAGCATCGGTTGTCAAGCAATGCTAGGGGAACAAAGACAGACCCCAAACACACACAAAAACATATATATATATTTACATATATACGACAGGCTTCTTTCAGTTTCCGTCTACCAAATCCACTCACAAGGCATTGGTCGGCCCGGGGCTATAGCAGGAGACATTTGCCCAAGATGCCACGCAGTGGGACTGAACCCAGAACCATGTGGTTGGTTAGCAAGCTACTTACCACACAGCCACTCCTGCGCCTATTATATAAACCCCAAAAGGATGAAAAGCAGGCTTGACTTTGAGCTCAGAACGTAGAGTCAGAATAAATGTCGCGAGTTATCTTGCCCCGAGCGATTCCGCCGGCTCGCAACCTTTTAAATTTAGTATTAACTATAAACTTCCATTTCACGAATTAACAAAGGAGCGTCAACGTAGTTGCCAGACCTGCTAGAAATAGCAGCCGTATATACTTTTCTACTCTAGGTACAAGGCCCGAAATTTTGGGGTCGGGGGCCAGTCGATTAGATCGACTCCAGTACACAACTGGTACTTATTTAATCGACCCCGAAAGGATGAAAGGCAAAGTCGACCTCGGCGGAATTTGAACTCAGAACGTGATGGTCCGAGAAGAGGGGAAGAAGGAGGGAACCCACCGGCTGTTGCAGGCGGCACTCACTCTTGCTAAGTCACTGAGGAGATTTAATGTTTTAGATAGGAAAAAAAAGAAGAAAGCTAAACAAAACAAAACAAAATTTAATTTCCACTCATAAATCCACACCAGTTGTTTTACGTAAATATGACATGCGCCCAGACGCATTTAAAGATTGATTGCTTTTCATCGAAGACGTCTCAAGCTGAGGTTTTTTGCGACGCCATAACCGATATGCCGTTCAACTATGTAGCATTTTCTGACCTACAACGAGTGAATTGTTCAAGGGTTTGAGCGTTTTCTCCGTACAATGTCTATATTTGCTGTCATGTTTTAGAATATTTCTAAAAAATAATATCTCGAATACTTGAGATATTATATTATATATGACACACAACATGAGTAAGTAATAAGTGTGGCCGATCAATCCATCTATCTATCTATCTATCTATCTATCTATCTATCTATCTATCTATCTATCTATCTATCTATCTATCTATCTATCTATCTTTTTCCTTTCCCTTTTTTTCCTCACCCCCCTTGTTTAAAGTTTATTTCATCCCCCCCTTTTTTGTCCTTTTTCTTTCCATTTACGATCCCTTTTGATAGAAAACCAAACCCCCTTCTTTTACCCCCAAAAGAAAAGCTCTACCTTGTAATTTTGTCATGTCTGTGTGCAGCCCTGTGTGGCTAATAAAGAAACATATCTATCTATCTATCTTATCTTTACAGGCAAAGGTTGACAGTGGGCCATCTACCTGTCTATCAGTCTATAATTCTGTATATATATATATATAATATATATATATATATATATACATATATATCAAATGTGAGAATAAAATTCTTTTCCCAAAAAAAATATTTTCTCCAAAAATCCTTATCAATGTCCAGCATATTAAAAAATACCTTAACGGTGAAATTTATAAAATTCATAATGAGGGCAAAGGAAAAAAATTCTAATGCCAACCCTGACGGGAGGCAGTGGAATCGCTTCTTGACTTCATGGATGACTTCTTCTTGTCCCAACTGTTACTCGAACCACGAGATGTCACAAAAACTCTTAGACTTAATTTTCAGCAATCACACTGATACTATCCACAATGTTGCAGTGGAGAACCTACTCTCCGACCATGACATGGTTCTTTGTGATCTGAGTTTTCACTGCCAAAATGCAAAACAAATGTCATCCCTCCTGTTCATCTATTTGACACTATGGATTTCCACAATGCAAACTGGGAAGCGATCAATATGATCTTGCACAAGTCGATTGGTCCTTCACGCACACATACAACACCCACTAACATCAAAAAGTCCTGGCAGTCACTTGTAGACACCATCACGAACATATGTGCAAGACACACCCCATTAATAATCTGCAAACAAATCTAAGTGTCGAATCCCTAGAAATAGAAAATCTCTCATAAGGAAAATTAAAAGAATCAACAAAAAGATCAACATGCTGAAATACTGTCACACGCAACACCCACCTGACTGCCATCCGTCGCTAGAGATTAAAAAACATAAACTCCAAAACAACATGATGTCTATCATCAATAGTCAGCGAAGAGCTGAAGAGGCCTGGGCCATTGAGAAGATCAAACTCAATCCCAAAGTGTTCTTTTCATTTGCAAAAAAACACAGAGTCACTGGTTCTACTGTTGGCCCTCTGATTGATGAAAATGGTACTCTTCAAGACAATGCCAAAAAAACCATGGGAGAGATATTGCAGAACAATATTGCTCTGTTTTCAGCAATCCTGATATGACTGATCTGGGCTGTATCAGTGATGTTACTCCCCAATACACTTTATCGGACATAACATTTGGCGCTCCTGATGTCTTAGCAGCAATAAAGAAATGAAGCATAATTCAGCAGTAGGTCCCGATAGGTTCCCCCCTGCTGTGTCTTGAAGATGTGTCAAAACCAACTTGCACCCCCCTCTAGCCAATCTGTGGCGGAACTCACTGGATGCTGGATATATACCAGAAGACCTTCTATCCCAGTCTGTTGTCCCAGTTTTCAAAAAAGGAAACAGATCGCTTGCCGTGAATTACCGTCCAATCTCACTCACCTCTCATATCATCAAGGTATTTGAGAGGGTGCTGAGATCGCGTATGACTCACTTCCTTGAGAGTCATAATATGCTGAACCCCATCCAGCATGGATTCCGTAATGGGAGAGATTGCCTGACGCAGCTACTGCATCATTTTGATGATTTTGAGAGCCTTGGGAGAGGTTCCAACACTGATGTCATCTACCTTGATTTCAGCAAGGCCTTTGACAGGGTTGATCATAAGATCCTTCTGAGAAAGCTGTCCATATTGGTGTCATGCTGGAACTGCTGCAATGGATCAAGTGCTTCCTGTCAAAGTTGACATGGCCCGCAGAATGTGTTCCTGGATTCTCAGAACCTTCCAGTCGAGAGATTCCCACGCTATTATCCTTCTCTTCTCCACTATTGCCCGACCCCACCTTGAATACTGCTGTCCACTGTGGTCTCCCTACACTAAACAAAATATTATGAGAATTGAAGCTCCCCAAAGGTCAATCACAAAAAAGATAGATGGCATGTCAGACCTTGACTACTGGGGTAGACTAGAGAAGCTGAAACTGTATTCACTCCAACGACGCCGTGAACGCTACATTATCTGTATGATGTGGAAAATATTCCATCAGCACTGTCCGAATGATGTTGGCATCACCTTCAAAATGTCTTTGGACAAATTCCTTCAAACAGTACCGGACAAACCACCCACACCCGGATATGTCTCCGCAAACAATAACTCTCTGCTCGAATGGGCCTTGGTGCCCAAATCCTGAACTGAAAGACTTCGCCAGATGGTGCTATTAAGTTAGACATGGCCTGGGCCAATACTGGCCAAAAACCTTTCTAAGTTATTCTAAATATGCCGATAAATGACATATTGTCCATTAACCATATAATTTTTCACAATACGCCCGCTACTCTCGAAAAGGCCGACAGAAATTTCTAAAAATTTCCATTATTACCATATCGGACCGATTTCAAGTTAGCTACTAAGAGCCCTCTCTTCGTCAGTGATACATGTGGCAAAAGAAATAATGAGATACTTACTCATACCCGATATATATATATATATATATATCTTTATATATATATATATTATATATATATATATATATATATATATATATATATATATATATATATAACATTCTTTTATTGTTTCAGTCATTTGACTGCGGTTATGCTGGAGCACCGCCTTTAGTCGAACAAATCAGCCCCAGAACTTATTCTTTCTAATCCTAGTACTTATTCTATCTCTAAGTTGGGAGAAGTAAACACACCAGCATCGGTTGTCAAGCGACGGTGGTGGTGGGGACAAACACAGACACACAAACACACTCACATATATATATATACATATATCCGACAGGCTTCTTTTAGTTTCCGTCTAACAAATCCACTCACAAGGCTTTGGTCGACCCGAGACTATAGTAGAAGACACTATATGTCCAAGGTGCCACGTAGTGGAACTGAACCCGGGACCATGTGGGTGGTAAGCAAGATACCACACAGCCACGTCTGCGCCTACATACATACATACATACATACATACATACATACATACATATATACATGCATGCATGCATGCATGCATACATACATACATACATACATACATACATACATACATACATACATACATATGCTAACGATTCTGCCAGCTCACCGCCTTTATTCTTTTCTATACTAGGCACAAGATCCGAAACTTTTGGTCGACCCAGAACGCAACAGGTACTTAATTTATCGACCCCGGAAGGATGAAAGGCAAAGTCGACTTCGGCGAAATTTGAACTCAGAACGTAAAAACAGACGAAATACCGATAAGCATTTCGTCCGGCGTACTAACGGTTCTGCCAGCTCGCCGCCATAGCAGCAACATATAATTTAAAATGATGCTAAGAGTACGCTAAATATTGCACGATACCTGGGAACAACAGACAGGATGATTTTGAATGGTGCACTTTTGATAATAAGACTACTCAACGAAGGGCTATCTGTGGTTAAACAACACCAATAACAAAAGCAACATCATTCATTTATGGGATTAAATATTGGGTGATTATATCCAATAAACTGGTGACTTCGACGTTGCCAGATAACATCTTTGGTTGTCTAATCAATAAACAAATTATTATATATAACTAGCTGGCCCCGTGCCGTCAAAAATGACGGATAATTGTAGTATTCTATATGTAATATGGATGGTAAATCAAATTACACTCGTCATGTTCACATACATTTAGATACACACATATACTCACACAGAGCTGAAACGCCGTTTGATTTTTCTTTCCAGCGTTGAATGTCCACCATCCCACAAGTTTGCCATCATCCCTTCCTTCCTTATTTATATGCTGTGACGGAGAAAAACGCAAGAGTATTATTATACTAGATTCTGTCTACTGTAGGCAGAAAGTCGGTTTTATCGATCCCAGTGCGTTTCTGGTATATATTTTATAGACCACGGGAAAGTGGAAGTCAAATTCAACTTCGGTAGCATTTGAACTCAGAACGTAAAGAACCTGAAGAGATGCTGCTAAACATTTTGTCCGACGTGCTAACGATTCTGCCATGTCGCCGCCTTTAACAAATTGGTTTCAAGTTTTGGCACAAGGCCAGCAAATTTCGGGGGAGGGGTAAGTCGATTATGTCGACCCCATGTTTCACTAGTACTTGATTTATCGGCCCCGAAAGGATGAAAGACAAACTCAATCTCGGCGGTATTTGAACTCAAGATTACGTGAACAATGTTTTCGAATAATTGTTCGAAAACAATTATTCGAAAACCATTTATTCGAATGGAGAATTGTATGAATTAAAATTATTCAAAAGGGCAATTATACGAAATGCAGTGGGACTGAACCCGGAACCATGTGGTTCGTAAGCAATTTCTTACGAACTCTTATTATATAGTAACTGCGAGTTAGCAGAATCGTTAGCGCGTCGGACAAAATGCTTAGTTGTGTTTTTCTTCCGGATCTTTACGTTCTGAGCTCCGTTTCATGAAAATTATTCGAAAACAATTATTGGAAAAACAGTTATTCGAAATAAATACCATTCGTGTACTTCAGTTTTAGTTTTATCATTTTGATTTAAATAAAATTAATAACGTATCTCCTTTACTTGTTTCAGTCATTTGACTGCGGCAATGCTGGAGCACCGCCTTTTAGTCGAGCAACTCGACCCCGGGACTTATTCTTTTTGTAAGCCCAGTACTTATTCTATCGGTCTCTTTTTGCCGAACCGCTAAGTTACGGGGACGTAAACACACCAGCATCGGTTGTCAAGCAATGCTAGGGGAACAAAGACAGACCCCAAACACACACACAAACATATATATATATTTACATATATACGACAGGCTTCTTTCAGTTTCCGTCTACCAAATCCACTCACAAGGCATTGGTCGGCCCGGGGCTATAGCAGAAGACACTTGCCCAAGATGTCACGCAGTGGCACTGAACTAAGAACCATGTGGTTGGTTAGCAAGCTACTTACCACACAGCCACTCCTGCGCCTATTATATAAACCCCAAAAGGATGAAAAGCAAGCTTGACTTTGAGCTGAGAACGTAGAGTCAGAATAAATGTCGCGAGTTATCTTGCCCCGAGCGATTCCGCCGGCTCGCAACCTTTTAAATTTAGTATTAACTATAAACTTCCATTTCACGAATTAATAAAGGAGCGTCAACGTAGTTGCCAGACCTGCTAGAAATAGCAGCCGTATATACTTTTCTACTCTAGGTACAAGGCCCGAAATTTTGGGGGCGGGGGCCAGTCGATTAGATCGACTCCAGTACACAACTGGTACTTATTTAATCGACCCCGAAAGGATGAAAGGCAAAGTCGACCTCGGCGGTATTTGAACTCAGAACGTGGTGGTCCGAGAAGAGGGGAAGAAGGAGGGAACCCACCGGCTGTTGCAGGCGGCACTCACACTTGCTAAGTCACTGAGAAGATTTAATGTTTTAGATAGGAAAAAAAGAAAGCTAACAAAACAAAACAAATTTAATTTCCACTCATAAATCCACACCTGTTGTTTTACGTAAATATGACATGCGCCCAGACGCATTTAAAGATTGATTGCTTTTCATCGAAGACGTCTCAAGCTGTGATTTTTTGCGACGCCATAACCGATATGCCGTTCAACTATGTAGCATTTTCTGACCTACAACGAGTGAATTGTTCAAGGGTTTGAGCGTTTTCTCCGTAAAATGTCTATATTTGCTGTCATGTTTTAGAATATTTCTAAAAAATAATATCTCGAATACTTGAGATATTATATTATATATGACACACAACATGAGTAAGTAATAAGTGTGGCCGATCTATCTATCTATCTATCTATCTATCTATCTATCTATCTATCTTTTTTCCTTTCCCTTTTTTTCCTCACACCCCTTGTTTAAAGTTTATTTTATCCCCCTTCTTTCTTTGTCCTCTTTCTTTCCATTTACGATCCCTTTTGATAGACAACCAAACCCCCTTCTTTCACCCTCAAAAGAAAAGCTCTACCTTGTAATTTTGTCATGTCTGTGTGCAGCCCTGTGTGGCTAATAAAGAAACATATCTATCTATCTATCTTATCTTTACAGGCAAAGGTTGACAGTGGGCCATCTACCTGTCTATCAGTCTATAATTCTGTATATATATATATATATATATATATATATATACATATATATCAAATGTGAGGATAAAATTGTTTTCGAAAAAAAATATTTTCTCGAAAAAATCTTTATCAATGTCCAGCATATTAAAAAATACCTTTAACGGTTAAATTTATAAACAATTCATAAATGAGGGCAAAGGAAAAAAATTCTAATGCCAAATATGCCGAAAAATTGGACATATTGTCCATTAACCATATAATTTTTTTACAATACGCCCGCTACTCGAAAAAAGGCCGACCGAAATTTCTAAAAATTTCCATTATTACCATATCGGCCCGATTTCAGAGTTAGCTACTAAGAGCCCTCTCTTCGTCAGTGATACATGTGGCAAAAGAAATAAATGAGATACTTACTCATAGCCGATATATATATATATATATATATATACATTCTTTCATTTGTTTCAGTCATTTGACTGCGGTTATGCTGGAGCACCGCCTTTAGTCGAACAAATCAGCCCCAGAACTTATTCTTTCTAATCCTAGTACTTATTCTATCTCTAAGTTACGGAGAAGTAAACACACCAGCATCGGTTGTCAAGCGACGGTGGTGGTGGGGACAAACACAGACACACAAACACACACTCACATATATATATACATATATCCGACAGGCTTCTTTTAGTTTCCGTCTACCAAATCCACTCACAAGGCTTTGGTCGACCCGAGACTATAGTAGAAGACACTATATACCCAAGGTGCCACGTAGTGGAACTGAACCCGGAACCATGTGGGTGGTAAGCAAGATACCACACAGCCACGTCTGCGCCTACACACATACATGCATGCATGCATGCATACATACATACATACATACATACGTACATACATACATACATACATACATATGCTAACGATTCTTCCAGCTCACCGCCTTTATTCTTTTCTATACTAGGCACAAGATCCGAAACTTTTGGTCGACCCAGAACGCAACAGGTACTTAATTTATCGACCCCGGAAGGATGAAAGGCAAAGTCGACTTCGGCGAAATTTGAACTCAGAACGTAAAAACAGACGAAATACCGATAAGCATTTCGTCCGGCGTACTAACGGTTCTGCCAGCTCGCCGCCATAGCAGCAACATATAATTTAAAATGATGCTAAGCGTATGCTAAATATTGCACGATACCTGGGAACAACAGACAGGATGATTTTGAATGGTGCACTTTTGATAATAAGACTACTCAACGAAGGGCTATCTGTGGTTAAACAACACCAATAACAAAAGCAACATCATTCATTTATGGGATTAAATATTTTGGTGATTATATCCCAATAAACTGGTGACTTCGACGTTGCCAGATAACATCTTTGGTTGTCTAATCAATAAACAAATTATTATATAACTAGCTGGCCCCGTGCCGTCAAAATTGACGGATAATTGTAGTATTCTATATGTAAATATGGATGGTAAATCAAATTAATACACTCGTCAATGTTCACATATTCAGATACACACATATACTCACACAGAGCTGAAACGCCGTTTGATTTTTCTTTCCAGCGTTGAATGTCCACCATCCCACAAGTTTGCCATCATCCCTTCCTTCCTTATTTATATGCTGTGACGGAGAAAAACGCAAGAGTATTATTATACTAGATTCTGTCTACTGTAGGCAGAAAGTCGGTTTTGTCGATCCCAGTGCGTTTCTGGTATATATTTTATAGACCACGGGAAAGTGGAAGTCAAATTCAACTTTGGTAGCATTTGAACTCAGAACGTAAAGAACCTGAAGGGATGCTGCTAAACATTTTGTCCGACGTGCTAACGATTCTGCCATGTCGCCGCCTTTAACAAATTGGTTTCAAGTTTTGGCACAAGGCCAGCAAATTTCGGGGGAGGGGTAAGTCGATTATGTCGACCCCAGTTTTTCACTAGTACTTGATTTATCGGCCCCGAAGGATGAAAGACAAACTCAATCTCGGCAGTATTTGAACTCAAGATTACGTGAACAATGTTTTCGAATAATTGTTCGAAAACAATTATTCGAAAACCATTTATTCGAATGGAGAATTGTATGAATTAAAATTATTCAAAAGGGCAATTATACGAAATGCAGTGGGACTGAACCCGGAACCATGTGGTTCGTAAGCAATTTCTTACGAACTCTTATTATATAGTAACTGCGAGTTAGCAGAATCGTTAGCGCGTCGGACAAAATGCTTAGTTGTGTTTCTTCCGGATCTTTACGTTCTGAGCTCCGTTTCATGAAAATTATTCGAAAACAATTATGGGGAAAAACAGTTATTCGAAATAAATACCATTCGTGTACTTCAGTTTTAGTTTTATCATTTTGATTTAAATAAAATTAATAACGTATCTCCTTTACTTGTTTCAGTCATTTGACTGCGGCAATGCTGGAGCACCGCCTTTTAGTCGAGCAACTCGACCCCGGGACTTATTCTTTTTGTAAGCCCAGTACTTATTCTATCGGTCTCTTTTTGCCGAACCGCTAAGTTACGGGGACGTAAACACACCAGCATCGGTTGTCAAGCAATGCTAGGGGAACAAAGACAGACCCCAAACACACACACAACATATATATATTTACATATATACGACAGGCTTCTTTCAGTTTCCGTCTACCAAATCCACTCACAAGGCATTGGTCGGCCCGGGGCTATAGCAGAAGACACTTGCCCAAGATGCCACGCAGTGGGACTGAACCCAGAACCATGTGGTTGGTTAGCAAGCTACTTACCACACAGCCACTCCTGCGCCTATATGTCAGATTGTTGCACAAGTCCTAGCTGTTTTGATAAGGGAAATGGGAAAGGCTTGAAATGATTTCCTGGGCATTTTCTTGTACCAAAGAGCACTTTTTCGATAGACAACACGTTGATCTCATAAGTGTTGCGTGGTGGAAATAAACGCAATTATCAAACTTTCAATTCATTATTTCGTTTTTTTTAATTTTTTTTGCATTTCAATTTGTACATCTGTACTCCCGACTGTGTACAAGAGCATATGTAAAACAATGCCCTTTATTTTTTAATCATTATCTGCCGATATCAAAATAAGTTTTGTCTGTTCCTTCTCGAGTCACGCCTGGCTCATTAGGGCCGGTATATCAGCCGAAACTGATATTAGGCGGCAAGGTGGCACAGGCGGCAAGGTGACACAGGCGGCAAGGTGGCACAGGCGGCAAGGTGGCAGAATCGTTAGCACGCCGAGCGAAATGCGTAGCCGTATTTCGTCTGCCGTTACGTTTTGAGTTCAAATTCCGCCGAGGTCGACTTTGCCTTTCATCCTTTCGGGGTCGATGAAATAAGTACCAGTTACGCACTGGGGTCGATATAATCGACTTAGTCCGTTTGACTGTCCTTGTTTGTCCCCTCTGTGTTTAGCCCCTTGTAAAGAAATAGGTATATCAGCCGAAACGTTGTGTTAACAACAAACATGATGAGGACAAATATCCGTCAAACGTAAATAATGTAAATAATGTATCTTACTATTCAGGCACGCCTGCACCTATAAACATTCCCGCTTACACCTATGGTTAAAATAATTGAAAATCTCTTTTTCTGTATACAATGTAATCATTATTGTATTATTTAATTTGTCATTAGGGTGGAAAGTTGATAGACTCATTAGCACGCTGGATTAAATGCTTAGCGGTGTTTCTTCAGAGTTCAGGTTCTGAATTCAAATTTCGTTACGGTCGACTTTGCGTCTCCTCCTTTCGGGGTCGATAAAATAAGTACCAGCTGAACACAGGGATCGATGTAATCGACTAGTTCACCAATATTTCAGATCTCGTGCCTATAGTAGAAAGCGTACTTCCATATATCGTGAGATAGTTCTGAGGCTTTAAAGTAAGGGGAAAAATTGGCTGAATCATTAGCACGCCGGACAAAAGACTTAGCAACGTTTCGTCAGTCTTTTTGTTCTGAGTTCAATTCCCACCATAGTCGACTTCGATTTTCCTCCATTCGGGGTCAATAAAATAAATACCAATGGAGCACTGGGTCGGTGTCATCGACTTCCTCTCCCCCTAAATTGCTGGCCTTGTGCCATAATTTGAAACCAGTATTATTTTTATCACATACTAGCAGTATCGCCCGGCGTTGCTCGGGTTTGTTTCGACCCTTTAGAATTGAAATTTTTGAAAAGTAAAAATTTTGCATTATGTATTATGTTATTCTCTTTAAGTGAACATTTTTCTGGCTGAAATACACCGAAAAATGGCGACACAGCAGTAAAAAAATCGTAAAAAATAGGAATTTTCATAGAAAAAAAGCACCTTTTTGATGTAAATAATTTTTGGTGTTAACATGGTCCAATTTGAATTTTATCTTCTACGGAAGGAACAGCAAGCCTTCTTCTATCATACTCTCAATTTTGGTCAACTCTCGGAGGAGATAGTGTTAGTTGAAGGCTACCAAACCTGCCATACACAGACAACTTTATATATATATAGAAATTTTGATCTATGAATCAAAATATTTCATGTCTCACGCATTCTTTCATGGACAGTAAATGCAACTACAATGCGACGTTTAAGATATTGCCATTTGTAAATTCAGCAAAATACTTTTATCCTCCCTGTTCCCGAATGTTCTGTGATTCAAATTTAATTAGAAATCAGATATCGAACGTAGATATTATATGATATCTATAACCAAATTTAATGTCGTTGCATGTACATAGTAAATAGTGAGTAGGTGAATACTAAACAGTTGACTTTTGAATAAGAAATATAATACGTTGTGGTAATATAAACATTAACAATATAATTATTCATTAATAAATTTAAGAGCTCTGTGCAGATGATAGAGTAAATATCGAAACCTAATCGTGGAAACTGAAGATAACTTAGATTACTAACCTTTTACATTCTAATGATATCAACGTTTTCTCACTTAAATGACAAACAGAGTCGTTTATATGACATTTGCTTACATATTCTGTTAATCAAATTGACTCCCAACAATATATTTGTTATGTATCAATTACATATTGACATTAACCCTCGATGAAAATGCTTGGAGTTGATCAGATTCAATGTTTGGCGATGCAGTATACATAAAATGAAGCAAGGCGGTGAGCTGGCAGAATCGTTAGCACGCCGGGCGAAATGCTTTGCGGTATTTCGTCTGCCGCTGCGTTCTGAGTTCAAATTCCGCCGAGGTCGACTTTGCTTTTCATCCTTTCGGGGTCAATAAATTAAGTACCAGTTACGCACTGGGGTCTATGTAATCGACTTAATCCGTTTGTCTGTCCTTGTTTGTCCTCTCTGTGTTTAGCACTTTGTGGGTAGTAAAGAAATAGGTACTTCGTCTGTCGTTACGCACTGAGTTCAAATTCCGCCGAGGTGGACTTTGCCTTTCATCCTTTCGGGGTTGATAAACTAAGTACCAGTTACGCACTGGGGTTGATGGAATCAACTTAATCCGTTTGTCTGCTAGAATCGTCATCACGCCGGGCCAAATGTTTAGCGGCATTTCGTCCGTTTTTACGATCTGAGTTCAAATTCGGCCGAGGTCAATTTTGTCTTTCATCTTTTCTTAGTTGATAAAAAAAGCACCAGTTAAAACACTGGGGTCGATGTAATCGACTTACCCCTCTTCCAAAATTACTGGCTCCCCCAAAATTTGAAACAAATGTTTAAGATGGTAGGGTGTTATTTGAAGAGTATATTGATGGTATTTCTAGCAGACTAAAATACCAACTTACAGGAAGCACTCCGTCGGTTACGACGATGAGGGTTCCGGTTGATCCGAATCAACGGAACAGCCTGCTCGTGAAATTAACGTGTAAGTGGCTGAGCACTCCACAGACACGTGCACCCTTAACGTAGTTCTCGGGGATATTCAGCGTGACACAGAGAGTGACAAGGCCGGCCCCTTGAAATACAGGTACAACAGAAACAGGAAGTAAGAGAAAGTTGTGGTGAAAGAGTACAGCAGGGATCACCACCATCCCCTGCCGGAGCCTCGTGGAGCTTCGTGGAGCTTTTAGGTGTTTTCGCTCAATAAACACTCACAACGCCCGGTCTGGGAATCGAAACCGCGATCTTATGACCGCAAGTCCGCTGCCCTAACCACCGGGCCATTGCGCCTCCACAAAATACCAACTATATAAAACTAACCATATAAAGGTTCTGTCGTTAGACTGTGATGTCATTGCTTTTGTTAAAGAGAGGAGTTTGACACTGAAAATCTAATACGTAGAACTGAGTCACTGTTTTGAAGTGGAGCGCTTATCATTTATAAGTACTTTATGTAGTGTTCCAGCTTTTAAATACTCTGAACTATGTCTACATTATTTAGTTAAAATATCACTCACGCTCTTGGTCCTCCTCAAAGTTATCCCTCCACTGATCTATGTTCTAAGCCTTCTTCTCCAGTAACACCGCCCCCGCCACCCTGTTCTCTCTAGATCTTTTTACTTCGTTCTTCAGGTCATCGTTGCCAGGAGATCTTTTGTCTTTCTCTCTTTCGTATTAGAGGAATCCATCAGGAGTGTTGCCTGGTGGTAGTGTACAGAACTTCTGAAAGCGTAGGAGTAGCTGTGTGGTAAGTAGCTTGCTTACTAACCACATGGTTCTGGGTTCAGTCCCACTACGTGGCACCTTTGGAAAGTGTCTTCTATTATAGCCTCGGGCCCACCAAAGCCTTGTGAGTGGATATGATAGACGAAAGAAACTGAAAGAAGCCCGTCGTATATATGTATATGTATATATATATATTATATAATATTATATATATATATATATGTTTGTGTGTCTGTGTTTGTTTCCCTAACATTGCTTGACAACCGATGCTGGTGTGTTTATGTCCCCGTAACTTAGCGGTTGGGCAAAAGACCCCGATAGAATAAGTACTAACCTTACAAGAAATAAGTCCTGGGGTCGATTTGCTCGACTAAAGGCGGTGCTCCAGCATGGCCACAGTCAAATGATTGAAACAAGTAAAAGAGTAAGGTGTATCCAATCCAGCATCATTGTTCCCTGTTTGATCTTCGTATCATTGATGTTTACTTCCAGAAGGCTACAAAACATCTTTTCGAAAGATCAGCCCTAGATATTTTCCTAACCATGCGGCAGTAATTTATAAACATCTGTATCTTCTTGAAGATGACTTTCGTCGATGTATATATATATATATATTATATATATATATATATATATATCAGAAATACTAAATTTCTAAATCTCTCGTAGAGACATGTACGGTGGTGGGGCGATAGAATGGTTGTATACTCTCAATCTAACACGAACGTGATAATAGGGGGTACACCACCGCTGTTTAGCCCTAGGAAGCATCGACGATGTGTCAAAGCCATCAGGAGGCGTCGATGCTTCCTAGAGCTAAACACCGGTGGTGTACCCCCTATTGTCACGTTCGTGTTAGATTGACAGTATACAACCATTCTATATATATATATATTATATATATATATATATATATATATATAAAATGAAAAGTGTTTTATGTTTCGAGCCTACGCTCTTCAACAGAAAGAAATAAGAGAAAATAAACAGAGAGAGAATCAGAAAAACTTGTAGATTTCAGCGGTCCAACATGGCGAATGATTATATATATATATATATATATATATATGTGTGTGTGTGTGTGTGTGTGTGTGTGTGTGTGTGGTGTGTGTGTGTGTGTATGTATGTATGTATGTATGTATGTATGTATGTATGTATATATTCAGTCGGTCATTTGTGATTGTACACAACAGAACCGGAGTATAAATCTGTGTTTACTTTAGTAAGTACTAGTTTGTCTTCAAATATTGTTTGCTCACGTTAGCGATGTCACTGACCCAACCTTGGTGCTTTAGTATTTTAGGTCCTATTCGCTTGAATCCTGAAATGTATACGCGCGCACACACACACACACACACATACATATACATATCACTGTCGGCGGCAGCGTTAGCTCGTATCCGAGTATTAGATATGTAACTAGTAATTAAGGTTCTTCATCTTGATGGGTGCGAAGGGTGTCGATGTCTGAGGTGGCGATAAATGCTCGGGGCATTTATCGCAGTGGAGAGTTGGTGGGGAACAAGAAAGAGCGAGCGACTCTTTGCATCTTCGAAGTTTTAACTCTCCCTCTTGACGTCTATTATGCGACGAACTTCCGTGTATCAAATTTACTCACAAGGCAACGTGCCAATCCGGGGCATTAGCAGAAAACTCTTCTCCAAGATACTGTACAATAGGATCGAACCCGAACTCGCATGGCTTCAATACGTTCTTCTTAGCCACTTAATTTGTCTTATGAAGAAAGGCTGAAGACGCTCGACCTTTATTCTCTAGAAAAACGCCGCCGCCGTGGTGATCTCATTCTCGCTCACAACATCATAATCGGAAAGTGTAACCTCTCGAAAGAGCTGTTCTTCACTCTTGCTCCAGAGCGTCGGTTTCATCTCAATCGAAGGAGAGGAGCTTTCTCCGTCTGGGTTGCGGATCCGTGGAACAAGCTGCCAGACGAGATGGTGAAGATGCCGACGACCGCTTTGTTCAAAGTCTCCCTTGACCTCAAGTGG
>NC_043003.1:16368109-16378109 GCF_006345805.1 Octopus sinensis
TCAATAAAAGTGCTTGAAACTATTATCAACTAGCGATTTAATATTAGCCAATATGTCGCCTCCTATTCCTAAAAACATCAGTCTGGAAGCATAGTTTTCTTATTATAGGATATACTAAGGCAGTTAAAAATGGCAGTTATGCATTGTGGAAGAATAACGAAAGGACCTTTTTATGTGTGCTCTAAATTGGTTTTAGGCAACTGATACCAAGACAACTCATATCAGACAACTCATTCCTGGACAATTGATATCTAGGACATTTGATATATAGGACAACTCATACGTAGACAATGGATATCTAGGACAACTAATATATAGGACAAGTCATACCTGGACAATGGATATCTAGAACGACTGATATATAGGACAACTCATTCATGGACAATTGATATCTAGGACAACTGATATATAGGACAACTCGTACCTGGACAATTGATATCTAGGACAACTGATATATAGGACAACTCATACCTGGACAATTGATATCTAAGACAACTGATATATAGGACAACTCATACCTGGACAATTGATATCTAGGACAAATGATATATAGGACAACTGATATATAGAACAACTTATACCTGAAAAATTGATATCCAGGACAACTGATATATAGGACAACACATACCTGGACAATTGATATATAGCACAACTGATATATAGGACAACTCATACCTGGACTATTGATATATAGCACAAATGATGTACAGGACAACTCATATATAGGACTACTCATAACAGGTATAAAGTGATAAATGTTTAATTTTGAAATAAATTTTGCGTGTATATGGTGTGTGTGTATGTGGTGTCTGTGTGTGTGCGTGTGTGTGTTTGTGTAGTGTGTACTTGTGTATGTGTACATGTTTGTGCGTGTGTGTGGTATGTGCGGTTATTTTATTCTTACTTGATTTTTCTTTCGAAATGAAATCTTTATCACTTTATACATGGTATAAATTGTCCTAGATATCAATTGTCCAGATATAAGTTGTCTGATACGAGTTGTCCGGCAATGAGTTGTCTGGCACACTCCAAGTTATGATAGAACAAAATATCCCTGTTTCGTTATCCAACCTCAAAGTTTCCAGATATAACAAGACAGGAAGGTGGCGTTTTACCTCCTTGTCAATTTAGAAGTACACACAAACACACACACACACACACACACACACACACACACACACACACACACACACACACACACACACACAAACAAACACACACACACAACACACACACACACAAACACACACACACACATACACACACACACACACATATATATATACTGTATAAACCTTTATCGTGAAATGGTTGTCTATGAGTCCCACATATTATCAAAAAGAGTGAGGATCTCCCTAAAACCACAGGTAGGTAAGGAAGTATCCTCTCAATTGACAGGTAAGTTGATTTTGGTAGTCACGGATGGGTGCCTGGGTGATTGTTGCGTTCAGTTTAATGTAAATTTGTTTATAACATAACATAAAACAACTAACATTGATATAGGGTCTTCTCATAAATAAAGCGATTTTTTTCAATTGCATGAAGTAAAAGTTGGAGAGGGTCTTGCTACGAAAGCAGCTAGTAATTTTACCTTGTATTTATTCTTAGTGAAAGTTTTGAAGAGTGCAGTTCGATTTTAACAGTTATTTTTTTCAAAGCTATAATGGAAGTAACAAAGGAGGATATTCGGCATATTTTGCTTTATGAGTTCAATAAAGACAACAACGGAACGGTAAGTGCGAGGAATATGAATGCAGTATATGGGGTTCGGACAATATGCATAAGCCAGTATCAACGCTGCAGAAATTCCGAGCCGAAAACTCCAGACTAGAAGACGAACTTCGTCCTGGAAGATCTGTAGAGCTCGACGAACAAAATCCCATCGTAACTGCTGAGAAACTAGCAAAGAAACTTGGATTTGGTCATCCAACCATTCATCGACACCTGCGTGCCATCGGAAAAGTCAACAAATTGAGTCAATAGGTTCCTCAGAAACTTTCCGAGTCTAATCGCGCGGCCACATTCAGCGAGGATAACATTCCAAAGGCTGGAGCAATTTGAATGGGAAACAATGCCACACCCACCGTATTCACCGGACATTGTCCCATCTGATTATCATTTATTCCGCAGTCTTCAAAATCATTTGGACGGAAAAAATATGAATTCTGTAGATGAGGTCAGAACAGTAGTGTAGGGGTATATTTCGTTAGGGACCTAGTGTGCATGCACAGCAGAGTTCAAGATCAATCTTTGCCAAGGGTCTTCACTTTGCATGTTATAGCGTCATTACTATGGCAACAGTCCGGATACTTATTGACCAGACCTCGTCTATGTATATATCACGTGATCACGTGACCGACCAGTCCATCAGATGTAGTTACACATCGCATTGTTTTAGCCTTCGAACGACGCCACCCCGCTGGCTAAGCGAGCAGGCCAACAGAAGAAAGAGTGGGAGAAAGAGTACAGCAGGGATCACCACCCCCTGCCGGAGCCTCGTGGAGCTTTTAGGTGTTTTCGCTCAATAAACACTCACAACGCCCGGTCTGGGAATCGAAACCGCGATCCTGCGACAGCGAGTCCGCTGCCCTAACCACTAGGCCATTGCGCCTCCACATATGTATGTATATATATATATATATATATATATATATGTATATATATATGTATATATAGTGTATATACATACGTATATATATCATATATACATATATACGTGTATCTATATATATGTGTGTATGTTTGTATTTATACACACACATACATACATACTTACATACATGCATACACATATAATATGTATATATATATATATATATAATATATATATATATATATATATATATATATATATATATATAATATATATATATATTATATATATATTGGTTGTAGAGAATATGGTAACTTGTTCAGCCATAAAATTTATTTAATTTCATATAGCATATTACTTATAATGACCTACACGTTCAAATGCACCCACTATTCACGGTTGCAGATGCAACCTTGTATTGTCGGTGCAGCTTCGTCACGGTCCATTCATCTGGTCATTCAACCGTGAGTTGTCGGTGCAGTGGAAATATGTGTAGATCATTATAATATGCTGTATAAAATTATGAAATGCATTTTATGATTGAACAAGTCTCCATACTCTTTATTATTAATAATGATATATATACTCCGGGCAATTTTTACAGTCCAGCGAAGCTTACACAGAATAACCCATCGGAAGAATCCACGGAGTGACTAGCAACAAACAAATAGGAACCACAGACGTTAAATACTGGTGAAAGAGATTAGCTGTTAACTGAAACTTAATTGAGAGCCAATACGTTATCCACCCGGATACGTTATCCACCCGGATACGTTATCCACCCGGATAACATATCCCTCCAAGCTCATGTATATATATATATATATATATGTAAGTATGTATGTATGTGTGTGTATAAATACAAACATACACACATATATATAGATACACGTATATATGTATATATGATATATATACGTATGTATATACACTATATATACATATTTATGTGTACATACACACATACACGCACACACACACACGCACACACACACACACGCACACACACATTGATCAGATCGGCGCTAACGTATGACCCTAGGTTTAACCACAATTCACTTTGTTAACCATACACTTGGCAAACAGCTTAATGTGAACTCTGAGTCTTTGATCTGATATTATTGCTATATATATATATATAGTCAATCCAAACATGAACAAGCAAAAAAAAAATGAAAAACAACAATGCAGGACGTGGAATAAGTACAATGTTATTGGACGCTCAGGAAAGGATAGAAAAGAAAGATTTCACGTTTTGAGCGGATATATATATATATATAATATATATATATCTGTATCTATATCTATCTATCTATCTATCTATCTATCTATCTATCTATCTATCTATCTATCTATCTATCTATCTAGGCATTCGTTAAGTGTGACAGAGGCAGAATTAGTTTAAAATGGTAATTTGTGTATCGTACTTAAAACACATATGTGCGTCCATGCTGCCAACAAAGCACGCGGAATTCTGTTCTTGATTCGACGGTCATTCGGAATGCTCACAGCAGCCATATTCTTACCACTCTATGTCACGCTGGTGAGACCCATATTGGAGTATGGGATTCAAGCCTCTTCTCCTTATCTCCTCAAAGACATACAGCATCTCGAAAGAGTCCAGAAGCTGGCTACCCGCATGGTTCATGGTCTCAAAAATTTGTCCTACGAAGAAAGGATGAGGACGCTCGACCTTTATTCTCTTGAAAAACGCCGCCGTGTGGTGATCTCATTCTCGCCCACAACATCATAAGCGGAAAGTGTAACCTCTCGAAAGAGCTGTTCTTCACTCCTGCTCCAGAGCGTCGGCTGCGGGGTCATTCCGAAAAGCTCTACCTGCGACGATTTCATCTCAATCGAAGGAGAGGAGCTTTCTCTGTCCGGGTTGCGGATCCGTGGAACAAGCTGCCAGACGAGATGGTGAAGATGCCGACGACCACTTTGTTCAAAGCCTCCCTTGACCTCAAGTGGCCTGAACTCTTTACATGAACACCACCCTGTACTTAACTCCATGTCCCCCTACATGGCCTTGCTATTTGCTTTTGAGCCAAATTAACTAACAACTAACTAACTAACTAACATACAGTGTTAAAAGCGCAAAAATATATCAGAAGCAGACTATGTATAAACATACATACATACACATATATATTATATATATATATATATATATATATATTATATATATATATATATATATATATATACATATATATATATATAATGTATGTTGTGTGTTTGTTGTGTGTGTGTGTGTGTGTGTATGTGTGTGTTTCTGTGTGTCCGGTCGTCGTTTGTGCAGTGTCCCCATCTACGGTCTCTAACACACAAGATGTCCTTCAATCCTATGCTTGCTCACAGAGGAAAACCCCTCCCAACATTTCTTCGTATTGAGATCGAACCCGGAAACAACATGCTGGCAAAATAGACTTCTTAACGACACGGCCATGTCTGGAACCATACTCAATATACATAATAAAATTTATTCTTGCTTTAAATTAAGCTTTTTAACTCTGAAGAGAAATTCGATAAACGGAAAAATTGTGGTATCTTATGCATAAGAAAGAAGCAATTAAGTTTTCTTCGTTTTCTTTTTAGTATCTGCCTCACCCTCTTGGTTTCTTCCCATCTCCTTATCTCCCTTGAGCTTTATAATTTGTTAAGTATTATTAATTTATTGATTTATTTTAAAACGAAAGACGAAATGTATTTATATAAATAATTCAGTAACCAATATCGCGATATTGTAATAATGTTGATATAATGCTGCCGGATTCAATTTGTTATGTTGAAGAGAGATTAATCCCCGATATTAATGTGTAATTCATCTATAAATAACCAAAAGCTTCTTTGTACATATTAATATAAATAGAGTTAAATTTTCCAAAATATTACAGACACAAACAACGCACTCCCAACCGTACCTACGCATATGCGCACAATACGCCACAGAGACAATCCTCACGAAGTATTGGGTTGTCCGGAAAGTTCGTGCCGATTTATAGTAGCTTACCTTTTAGAACATGGCTGAGTCCATAAAATAGGATTTGACTACACCTCCATTTAGAACACAGTTTAAGCTATTTTTCGTGGAAGAAGGTTTGTGTTTCTATAACCTGTGTTAATTCTGTAACCTTTTAAAATGGAAGATAAGTAAGTTTATTTTCGGCACTCGATGCTTTGGGAACCAGGGAACCAGACAAAAATTGGTGCATCTTGGCTGGATGTGTTACCCCACCCTCTATGTTCACCAGGTATTGCTCCTTCGGATTTCCACTTATTCAGGTCTCTGCAGAATAGTCTTAATGGTAAAAATTTAAATTCCTTGGATGATGTAAAAAGATACCTAGATGAATTCTTTGCCATGAAACCACCTCAATTCTGGGAAGAAGGTATTTTCAAGTTAATGGAAAGATAGAGACGCATTGTGCAACAAAATCGTTCATATTTGGTTGATTAAAAATGTAATGGCATGTATTTATTGACCACTTTATTTCCTTTAAAAATCGGCACAAACTTTCCGGACAACCCAATACTTTAACCACCTTCCTCTCTTGTCTATTTCTCCCTTTGTATCTTTCTCTACAGGGTTATATTCTGATCTTTAGAAACTTGAAAACTTGAAAGTGTGTTATATTCACATGAAGGGCAACCTTTCTGACCTAGCCAATTATCCACCTGTCGAACCGACTTTCAACATCCCAGAACTAATGAAAGTATGTATTTAAAACCAACTTGAACACCTTAATGACTAACGCTACAGTTTCCTTAGCATCAAATTTGTTGGAGTTCTCTCCTATCTCTTTCGCCAACGGACCAAAAATTGGTTTAAATAAATTTTACTACACTGGTCACCAGCAAAGCATGTAACTGCTTGAAAATGAATCTCCTAGCAAAATACCTCATCTCTGGGTTCCATCAGACTAACGTCTCATAGATCAGTAACTTCTGTCACAAGGCTCAAAGGCATGACTGCTGGCAGATTTACCTCTAGCCTATACACTTTATCAACTTTGGTTTGTCATAAAATTCAGTTTGGCCCTTAAATTGTTTCTTTTATGCATTGACGGCCAAGTTACCGCCAAAATCCAATAAAGTCCGCATTTCTTTCCTCGTTAACACTCCCCATCAAAACGTCAATCGTATGGAACTTAGACACTTCACGCCGAACCTGCTCGGACATCGGAAACAAGCGTCGTAGAACCCGACGAATCTCGTAACCTAGCTTTGTGTACTTTCAGGCACATTATCATTCAGTAGAATTCCTCTTCTGAGACAGTTACCGCAGCGAAGGTTATACGAGGATAAAAGAAATGACGTGAGAGAATACTTATACTGTAAAGTTGATGTTTTGGAGTACCAATTTCTTTACTACCCACAAAGGGCTAAACACAGAAGGGACAAACAAGGCCAGACAAACGGATTAAGTCGATTATATCGACCCCAGTGCGTAACTGGTACTTATTTAATCGACCCGAAAGGATGAAAGGCAAAGTCGACCTCGGCGGAATTTGAACTCAGAACGTAGCGGCAGACGAAATACCTATTTCTTTACTACCCACAAGGGGCTACATACGGAGGAGACAATCAAGGACAGACAAACGGATTAAGTCGATTATATCGACCCCAGTGCGTAACTGGTACTTAATTGATCGATCCCGAAAGGATGTAAGGCAAAGTCGACCTCGGCGGAATTTGAACTCAGGACGTAACGGCAGACGAAATACCGCTAAGCGTTTCGCCTAGCGTGCTAACGTTTCTGCCAGCTAGCCACCTTGGACTACCATGAATCATTCGGAGATTAGTGTGTTATTTTACTTCTCAGCACAATTGTATATATGGGTCACTTTCAGAATCACAAAAATTAGTGGTTTGGAGTTTAACTGCTCTTTCTAGTTGAGTCAGATATCCTATTCTTTAGGTATCTCTTTTGTGTTTAAATGTACAGTGTATTTTTCTCTGAATAATGTATAGTCTATCGACTATTTTTTCCTTCTCGCTAGACCACTGGTAACTAAGAATTTTTTCGATGAATATTCTTGCTACCCTAAGATTTAATTATATATATATATATATATATATATATTATATATATATATATTATATATATATATATTATATATATATATAATGGACACAGGGTTGTGTGTCATATAGCTAGCTAGAGGCGATGGCCTCTTGCAGCTAAGCAACGGCAGCTTTCCTCCTATATTTATGGACTGCCATATTAGCTTGGCGATAACTGTTAATATCCAGTACCGCTGCCGTAGCCTCCTTTAGAGAGACTTAGAAATAATAATATTCTATTATATATATATATAATAGAAATATTATTATTTCTATTATATATATATATAGTTAACGTAAGCACATAAATAACTTTGCGTCCAAGCAATGTTGCTGAAATACTGAAAGAAGAGGCGACTTACGCTATTATTTAAGGCGTTCGAATTGATACCTCATCAATTAGAAAATTTCTGACAATAAAGTTAATTTTACACCAAATTATAACCGTTTTCCCCTTGACAGAGAATTCTGAATCTGTCATCATGGTCGTAAAAGAAAGACGGACGAAGAGGAAGAGAAATTAATTGAACTATATAATTATATAATTCCAGCATTCTGGAATTATAGATTACCACACAATAAGCTACGCCAAACAAGTAAGCCGGGTGGATTGTATTTAAATGTGGAAATAAGATTCTAGGCATTCAAATATAAAGACGTCTTAAAGATGAAACACGACTATATTTTTGTTTTCGTTAAGTTGTGCAACTACACAGTATCCCACGATAAAAAAAAACACTATTTTAGAATGATTTAGAAATGATTTAGAAAGTAAAGAAAAAAAGCTTTTTAGAACAATTTGGAATAATTTACTTGTCATCATCAATCAAAAAATACTAGTTGTACATTTTCGAGTGAACGAAGGAGGCTGCTATGTAGTACTTCAACATGCTAGATATAACAGCTAAATAGCTCTGAAGTCATACCTTGCTGTATGAAGAAGGTAGAGCTGTGTGTGTGTGTGTGTGTATATACGAACACAAATAAATACATACACATTTATCTATCTATCTATCTATCTATCTATCTATCTATCTATCTATCTATCTATCTATCTATCTATCTATCTATCTATCTATCAAACTATCTATTTGTCTCTCTGTCTGACTGTCTGCTTCACTCTTTCGATATACATACATACATATACATAAATACATACATGGCTCTGGTTACAGCGTCAGGCTCATAATCATGAGGTAGTGAGTTTGATACCTGGACCTGGTTGTGTGTTGTGTTCTTGAGCAAGACACTTTATTTCACGTTGTTCCTGTTCACTCACCTGTAGAAATGAGTTGCAGCGTCACTGGTGCCAAGTTGTATCCGTCTTTGCCTTTCCCTTGGATAACATTGGTGGCGTGGAGAGGGGACGCTGGTATGCATGGGAGACTACTGGTTTTTCATAAACAAATTTGCCCGACTTGTGCCTCGGAGGGAAACTTTCTAGCTGCAATCCCATGGTTAACCATGACCGAAGGGAATCTTAATCCTTTTTTCTACATGCATACATACATACATACATAATTACATACATACATACATACATACATACATACATACATGCATACATGCATACATGCATGCATGCATGCATACATACATAATTACATACAACATACATAATTACATACATACAACATACATAATTACATACATACATACATACATACATACATACATGCATGCATGCATGCATACATACATACATACATACATACATACAACATACATAATTACATACATACATACATACATACATACATACATACATAATTACATACATAATTACATACATACATACTTACATAATTACATACATACATAATTACATACATACATAATTACATACATACATACATACATACATACATACATACAACATACATACATACATGCATGCATGCATGCATACATACATAAATACATACATACATACATACATACATACATACATACATGCATGCATGCATACATACATACATACATACATACATACATACATACATACATACATGCAGGAATCAAACTCACTACCTCATGATACATACATACATACGTACGTACATACATACATATTATTTGGTAAGGCTTTAACAAGTAGAATAACACTCGATCAGCTAAGAGAGTAAAGATAATGTTATACTTTTTAAAAACCCACAAGTTTTGCTAAATACAACTACCTAGGGTTTCCGGTTCGAAACATTAATATTATATATATATATCTACTGGCACTTGTGCCGGTGGCAAGTAAAAAAAATAACATTCGAGCGAGGTCGTTGCCAGTGCCGTTGGACTGGCTCCTGAGCAGGTGGCACGTAAAAAGCACCATTTGAGCGTGGCTGT
>NC_043003.1:16390609-16395609 GCF_006345805.1 Octopus sinensis
CCTATTGAATATGCCTTAGAATATGTAATTTTAACTTTAATAATAACAATAAGAAAAATAACCTGAGGACGCACTGGTGGATTTAAGTATTAGCTATAGCCTGGAGAAACGCACCACCAGCGCAGAAACACGTAGCATTTATTAAAAATATTTTCTTTCCCCCCAGACTAATAACAGGTAAGGTATATATATTTTTCAAATATTTAAAAAATAATTTTTAAAAATAATTTTATTGTACTTTATAGTAGGTTTTAAAATGCTTATTATATTATTTTATTATTATATTGGATATAACTTTCTATGTGTATTCCAGAAAATAAGGTTGTCTTGAAATCCCAAATTTGCAATAATATATATATATATATATATATAGTAGAAATATGTTACAAAAAAAATATATAAAATACAAAATCAAAATACACGTGGAAATGTATGGGGAAAATAAGAAAAAATCACGAAAATGCACATTGTAAATAAAAAAAGAAAAGGCTTTTTATGAAAGGTAACGACAGATATATACATTTAGATGGACTGAGATAGTAATAAAAGTCATAAAAGTCATTATTATGAGATGATTAAAAAGTCAGAAAACCAAAGCATACCATGGTTTCGTCAAATCTATCATTGCTTGAATGAATAGCTTTGACGAAATGAATGGCTTTGACGAAACCATGGTATGCTTTGCTTTCTGACTTTTTAATCATCTCATTAATAATGACTTTTATGACTTTTATTACTACCTCAGTCCATCTAAATGTATATATCTGTCGTTACCTTTCATAAAAAGCCTTTTCTTTTTTATTACAATGAACATTTTCATGATTTTTCATATTTGCCCCCCCCAATATATATATATATATATATATATATATATATATATATATACATAAATAAATGGAGTTTAACGCAGGTATAATTCACTTTTACTTTCGACACATGTTTCGAAGATTTCACTGATATTATTCCAAAGAAATAAATGGTGTGATTTTTTGCTATCTATCTTTAAAAACAAGGAATTACAACCTCTTTACTTGTGTGACTCTTTGCTACTCTGGTAGCTATATATTTTTTCCGTGTTAATTGTTAACAAGGGAAAAATACACTCATGTATTTATATATATAAATATTCGGTACGAGCAATTAAGATTCAAGTGAGTTCTGTTGAATTCACATGAAGATGGTACTTAACTTGGATGCACCAGAAATCTATATGGTGTTAACCATACGACAAAGTGGGGTGATTATAAATAGGAAAAAAGCAACAAGAATGGATCAGTATTTCCGTACAATTGTTTCGTACGAAGACATCTTTAATAAGGCTACAAAAATTGCAATTTTTGTAGCCTTATTAAAGATGTCTTCGTACGAAACAATTGTACGAAATACTGATCCATTCTTGTTGCTTTTTTCCTATATATATTATATATATATATATATATATAGCACAAATAACAAAGGAGGGAAGAAGGAAAAAGGGATTACATGTTACTTCTAGTCTTTTGTATAAAAAATGCTTTTAGTGAATACATTTTTGTGCGCTTTGCGGCTAAAAGAGATCTTGCAGTAGCAGGATACAGTTTGCACTGATATTCAGCTTCTGTAAGTTTTAGTTTTGGGTTATATTTCAGTATTTAAAACAATCATGCATGGATGAAGGAATAAATAGTCATGTCGCTTATACACACACACACACAGGTAGGTAGGTGTGTAAGAAAGTGTCTAAGATCATATAGATTATAGGTACATACAACGAAAGCTCATATTGTGGCATTCCCAGTTCGTACTGATTCTCAGGAAAAATCTGTTCTGTTGGAAAAGGACATGCTTGGTTTTGTCCTGACTTGGCGCATTCTTTTTTGTAATTAGAGCCACAATGTCTATATTTGGATACACTTTTACTCTTTTACTTGTTTCAGTCGTGTGACTGTGGCCACGCTGGAGCACCGCTGTTAGTCGAGCAAATCGACCCCAGGACTTTGTAGGCCTAGTACTTATTCTATCGGTCTCTTTTGCCGAACCGCTATGTTACGGGTACGTAAACACACCAGCATCGGTTGTCAAGCGATGTTGGGGGGACAAACACACACACACACACACACACACACACACACACACATATATATATATATATATATATTATATATATATATATATATTCATATATACGACAGGCTTCTTTCAGTTTCCGTCTAGCAAATCCACTCACAAGGCTTTGGTCGGCCCGAGGATATAGTAGAAGACACTTGCCCAAGGTGCCACGCAGTGGGACTGAACCCGGAACCATGTGGTTGGTAAGCAAGCTACTTACCACACAGCCACTCCTATGCCTCAGTATTTAGAATAAAAGTGTAGACAATCGTTTTCAGCTATGCCGTGTGGAATATTTCACTCCAGAAGTTTATAGTCACAGTAGGACGTATACAAAAGTCAGGGATCAGAAAGCACCGTCTTTTTAGGTGTTGACTGTGTCAAAGTCTACAAACACATTGTGCATAAAAATAGGCGTTGCTGGACAATGTTTCTTACTGTCTTAGTTGGCACCTATTGGGAAATGGCGGAGGAATTTTTGTTCAACTTTGAAGTTGCAGCATATTAATCATGTTCTACTCCTTGATATCATCCTCTTGAAGTTGCTCTTATGAAGGCACGTTGCCTAGTGGTTAAGGTGTTACATGTAAGATAATGGTTTCGATTCCCGGACCGAACTATGCGTTCAGTTCTTCAGGAAAGCACTTCATTTCATGTTGCTCCAGCTCTCAGCCGTGAATGAGTAATCTTGCAACGGACTGATGTCTTGTTGATGGGGAATATTCTGATCTCGGTCACATATACGCGCAGAAACCGGTAATGTGGCCCTATGAGTTCTAGGAGGCGATTCGAGACAGTAGTTAGTTTTAAAATCGCCTGTGATTCGTTGAAAAGGTGTTAACTCTCTTTACTCTTTACTTTTTACTCTTTTACTTGTTTCAGTCATTTGACTGTGGCCATGCTGGAGCACCACTTTTAGTTGAGCAAATCGACTCCAAGACTTATTCTTTGTAAGCCTAATACTTATTCTATCGGTCTCTTTTTGCCGAACCGCTACGTTACGGGAACGTAAACACCAGCATCGGTTGTCAAGCGATGTTGGGTGGACAAACACAGACACACAAACATATGCACGCACGCACAAACACACAAACACACACACACACTTACATTCTTTCAGTTTCCGTCTACCAAATCCACTTCCAAAGGCTTTGGTCGGCCCGCGCTATAGTAGAAGACACTTGCCCAAGGTGCTACGCAGTGGGACTGAACCCGGAACCATGTGGTTGGTAAGCAAGCTACTTACCACACAGCCACTCCTGTGCCTACTGGAATTTTATTCTCTATGTTTATGTACAAGATGAAATGACTCTGAAATTTTCGCAACTTTCCTTGCAGTTTTCCCCTCAGGTCTATTACAAACAAACAGGACAAAGATTTTCAGCCATTTAATGCACGCGTCTTCTGTTACACTTCTGTTAAACGCCTACCACTAACAAGTTCATTTTCTCCCTAATTACGTTTTGTTAGCAATATTCGGGGGCAGAGGGAAAGATGACGTTAGAAGTAAGTAATTAATTACTGAGTTAATTAATTTTATTTCACTTTATGTTTTTTTTATATATTATGTTTTCCTTCAGAAATAGATATAATTTTTCACGTTTTTGTTGTTTATAAATGAGAAGATTAAATGTTCAATAAAGGCTTAAGCAATTAATAATTAATAATAGTCAAAAATTAATTATATATTCATGTAGGAGACACGCACACACATACATACGCCCGCGCGCACGCACACACTCACGCACAATCACGCACGCGTACACATCATATTTAGCGTGTCTATACAATGAGACAATAAAAAGGCGGTATTCATCTTGAATACGGCCAAGGGATTGAAAGCGAGGAAGAGAAAAAGATAAGAAGCATAGAGAGAAAGGGAGGATGAGAGAGGGAGACACGGAAGAAGTTAAAGACATCAAAAGATGGGGAGCGTTTCGAGATGGTCAGTCAGTGGACGTATAGACTGAAGCCAAAAGAGACTGGATGTATCGTCAACTACCTAAATCTGGACAATAATTCTTTGTTATATAATGCAGTAAAAAGTTCCCTGATGATCTGTTGTGGTTAAGCATCTAAATGCACTTGGAACATCCAATGTAGGGTTCCAAAAACGATCGCAATGGTGAAATGTACGTAGGAAGAAATCATATTCACTTGTGTTCCTTGTGGAACACCTTATCTAATAATAACATTAAGTATTGAAATTGCCTGAACACAACAAATTAGATGATAATCTACGTGGAACTCTAACCCTAACAGTGTTTACATACGCAAAGACACACACACTTATCTATCTATCTATCTATCTATCTATCTATCTATCTATCTATCTATCTATCTATCTATCTATCTATCTATCTATCTCTCTGTTTGTCTGTCTGTCTGTCTATATATAATTAATATTTGGCAAAAGTAATGGAGTGACTCAAGAGCCAAGAGTTTCGTATATTTGATACTTGCTAACGCCCAGAACTTTCGACCTTGAATCTCTCTGTTAATTCTGCCATATATATATATATATATATATATATATATATACTGTTGTATCTGGGGAGAGTCATTTTCTTTTTGTACCTTATGTTCACGAGAAGCGTTCCAGAAGACCACGAACATCGATAACCACCACCACCAACCAAGAAAGAGTACTGGAAACGTATCACCAATGTCCAAGAAAATCTATGCGGCAAGCGAGTCGTGAGGTAGGTATGTCAAAATCGTCTGTTCAACGCATTTTGAATGGAAAAGTTACGTTCCAAGATTAGTCCATGCTATTAATGCCGGTGATCCAGACCGGAGAGTGCAGTATTGCGAATGGAACTTGGCACGATGTGTAGAAGATGCACACTTTCCAACAAAGATTGCGTGGAGTGATGAAACCACATTCAAATTAAATGGTTCATTTAACTGCC
>NC_043003.1:16400609-16478109 GCF_006345805.1 Octopus sinensis
TTATAGGAACATAAACCTTCTTCCACGAAAAGATAGCTTAAACTCTGCTCTAAATGGAGGTGTAGTCAAATCCTATTCCATGGACTCAACCATGTTCTAAAATAAGTCGAACGGTAAGCTACTATAAATCGGCACGAACTTTCCGGACAACTCAATACTTCTCATGGTTTTCTTAAAACTAGACACGTTTTCATTTTGTCCGTCCAATCCTGACGTTTTTCTTCAAAAATTTGTTCAAATCTTCGAAAGTAAGCCTCGAAGGTTAATCCTTCTTCGGGGTTATAATTGAATTCACTTATAGAATCTGCTACATGGTCATGCGAAAATGTATTCTTTGGTTTGGTTATCAACTTCATTAGTTGTAACATTTTCTGCTGCAATCCTTGTTGTTCTTGTTCTTCCTTGAGTTGTTGTTGCTATATATACATATATACATATATACAACGGCTTCTTTCAGTTTCCGTCTACCAAATCCACTCACAAGGCTTTGGTCGGCCCGAGGCTATAGTAGAAGACACTTGCCCAAGGTGCCACGCAGTGGGACTGAACCCAGAACGATGTAGTTCGTAAACAAGCTACTTACCACACAGCCACTCCTACGCCTGTACTTTGTTTTGCCCAAAGCAAGGAACTTTTCAGCACCCTCTTGCACTACCTTTCGGTGATATTTTTACAGTCGATTTCATACACATGTTTTAGTATTTCATGATCCTTCTCTAAATCCCTAGCAGCGTCAGTTTTGGAAAATGGGTTCAGGTGGGGGTCGAAACCTTCATACTGATTTAATTCATTTTACATGACGTCACTACTCTCAAAGATATAATTAGTTTTCATTTATCTTAGTGTAAATAATAATTTCCATTATCAAACATGTAACCTTTGTAACACGATCTTTCAACGATATACGTACGTGCTTTCAGTATCACTTAATTGTTGCATATGGGCTTAATGGAAGACGTGACTCTTTTCACCTACGACAATGGTTCCCCAAAAATTGAGAAAAAGCCCCTCCCCACAAAATTTTTAATGAAATGTATATATACATACACACACACACACACACACACACACACACATATATATATATATATATATATACTCATTTACTCTTTTATTTGTTTCAGTCATTTGACTGCGGCCATGCTGGAGCACCGCCTTTAGTCGAGCAAATCAACCCCTGGAAGCCTAGTACTTATTCTATCGGTCTCTTTTGCCGAACCACTAATTTACGGGGACGTTAACACACTAGCATCAGTTGTCAAGCGATGTTGAGGGTACAAACACAGACACACAAACATATATATATGCATATATACGACAGGCTTCTTTCAGTTTCCGTCAACCAAATCAACTCACAACGCTTTGGACGGCCCGAGGCTATAGTAGAAGACACTTGCCCAAGGTGCCACGCAGTGGGATTGAACCCACAACCATGTGGCTGGTAAGCAAGCTACTTACCACACAGCCACTCCTGTATATATATATATATGTATGTATATATATATATACCCACACACATATATATATCATATATACATGTGTGTGTGTGTGTGTGTTTGTATATGTATGTATGTATGTATATTGGTCCACATCCTCTTTGTTAAGGAAAATGTGAATTTGTATCTCTATAATTTTACTTTACTTCGCCATGGTGTTGGAGAGGCTTAAATAGTTTAAAGCCATCATGTTTTAAATATGGCAATTTAGTTGCCGCTTTTCAATCTCCACAGCTCTCCTCACTCCCCAGGGGTTCTGACCTTTCCTATGGCAAACATTGACCTACAATTTCTCCTTGACTTTCGCTGATTTCTTTGTTTTCCTTTTGCGCGCTCTCTCTTTCTCTCGTATTGTTTTTCTCACACACTTTTCCAATGGTGTTACTATCTCTAATCTTTCGATGACTCTTCTACTTTTTCTCCAATTACAAATACATACGTTTTCTGTCACGTAACAACTAACACAAGGCCACCAATGGGTATCACTTATTTTGTTATTATTGCTACTTTTTTGTTTATTTATCTGTTTATTTATTTTTATGGCTGATCGGCTAGTTGATAGTTTAATTCAGATATTAATTGAAATTTCGGTCATATTCATTTATAAGCGTAATATCACGTCATCATCATCTCATGTCTTCAACATAATAATAATAGTAATAGTTTCTCTAATGCTGTGTAGAGGCCGGCAACTGAAAAAAGCTGCGGTAGGATTTGCACTCCGACTTCGTTAAACACTCACCAATGACTTCTACCCAAACAGACCCTTCTAGTTCTCTCCTCCATGGAAGTACTTCGACTGCTTATAAGGCACGTCGTATGAGGGGGGGGGGAGCCCTAGGCGACAGAATGGATTGGAAGGATGTTGCTTGGGTGGGTGAAAAGAGGTCCTTTGGAATATTATCTAAAATTTTAGAAAACCATTTCAAAAATCATACTTACAATGAGACGTACTTTACGCATCAATTTCAAAGCTTCTCTTCCATAAAACGACTATTTTCTCCATTTATGTAGCAACAAAACGTGGATTAGCGATCCACGAAGTTTAAAGATTGAAAAATGAAAAAAATATTTCAGATGAAACAGAAGTGAATTCCTTAATTCAACTTCCATGCGACATTGCTTTGAAACAAAACTTGAGAACGTCTCGCGAGTTAATTTCCAGTTAAATTGTTAGAAAATGTATGCAAAAATGTTTATAAAAAAATGTATATATAAGAAAGAAATCAGATACTTTATGCCTTTGTTTACAAAGCGAGAATCTGGATTCTCTAATCCGATTTACATAAATAATATGCATATGATCAAACTGGATGTAGAGTGAGATTTCAGACTAACGTTAATTCTTTTTGAGAAAGCAAACAACACCATCCTTCACAATGAACAGGCGAAATATATTTTTTTCTTACGTCACCTTTGTATTTCTTGTATTTCTCACTTTGTTAATTTTCTTTCGCATGAATATACGTGTTCGATTTTATATTTGCAACTTTCTCCAGTAGACTGTAGAATTATATATATATATATATATATATATATATATTATATAATATATATATATATATATATATATTATATATAGTAATATATATTATATATATATATTATATATATTATATATATATATATATATATATATATATATATATATATATATATATTATATATATATATTATGTATACATATATATATATATATATATATGTATACATATATATATATATGTATACATATATATATTATAGTATACATATATATATATATATTATATATATATATATATATATATATATATATATATATATATATATATTAATAAAAAGAATTCCAACCTTGTCTGATTTTCACGTTTTATTTACAATCTTATAATGATATATTATAAGATAATATATTATAATTGAATAAAATAAAATGAAATAGTAGAATGTTAAATATTCATTCTGATTGAACTAGTACTTTCATGCATTGAATTCTGCAATCTTCGGGTTCATGTAGTAGTGTTGACAGTCATGCTTCACAATTTTTGACTGTAGCAAGATGATTGATTCTGTGCTATAATACAGCTGGGTAGGCTCCAGAGTGCTAGGTTTTGCAAACTGTATTCTGACCAATCAGTGTGTAGTATCACTCAATACTTAAGCTGATTGGTTGGTTGAGCTGATTGGTTTAGGCATCACGCTTTGTTGGACATGTCAAGAGTCCTGTATCTTGACCCTGGCCGAAGCAGCAATTGTTGGGTTATTTTTAGAAATGTTGTAAATATCCTTTGTCAGAGATTTTTATATTTTTATATTTCAATTGTCATCATCATCATTGTCAGCACCTTAATTATTGTTGCTAGTGGTGATGGTGGTGGCAATAGAACTTTTAACCCTAAATAAGATAATTTTCCTGCTATCTTCGTCTTGATCACCTTTAGTATTGTTGTTGTTGTTAGTGGTCATGGTCGTAGCAGTGGAAGTAATACCTCTAAGTATTATTATTATTATTATTGCTTATTTAGCTTGGTTCGAATTTATCAATAAAATTCTTTTCTCTGATTTTCCTCTCGATTTCACTTGGGCTGTGTAATTTGTAGAATGGAAATATTATATATATTTTCCGACCACATGTTGCTAGGTGGTTACTCAAAGGTATCTGACGGACCTCTGGGTCTCTAATCTGCCCGGTGTACACGTGAGCGTTCTAATAGTGCGTTTCCCGTCTGACCTACATATATTTCTTCACAATTTGGGCATTTGATGCAGTAAATTAAATTTCTGCTTTTGCAGTCATATTCGCGTTTGTGAATATTTCCCGGTTTTTGTGTTTTATATTGACCGGTATGTATGAATTGGCATGTGCCACATCGGCTATCATTGCATTTAGATACCGTGAATGTTTGGTCTTTGTTGCTGAGGTCAAATTTTGCCTTTGTTAGTAATGTTTTCAAGTTTTTAGGCTGTCTTTTACTAAGCACCATAGCTCGATCCGTGATTATGTCTTTTAATTCATTACTTTGGGCAATGATTGGTAGGTTTGCTTTGGCAATGTTGAAGATATTCTGGTGACATGGGTTGTGTGTCACTATGAATGGTATGACTTGTTCTTGTTTTCCATAAATGATATACATACACATACATATATATATATATATGTATGTGTATGTATATCATTTATGTATTTATTATTAACTCTCTGATGAAAATGTAAATAGATATTAAAAACAAGTAAAATGTAATGTTTTGGTTATTTTAAGATCTAAGAAAATATTTTATGGTGTCTATAAATTGTTTTAATCAGAAGATTATTATTATTATTAGATATGAATCATATCTATTTTCTTATAGGCATTAACGTGGGCTGCGAAAACAATATTACAAAAAAATGCTGGTCTACTGTCTGAAAAGTTTGGATACGCTGTGATAATACTATTGAGAAAAATCTGTGAAAGATTATCTAACGAAATTAACATATTTATAACGACACACGTAGACAATACATAGCAGTTGTAAAAGCAGGCATAGCGCATAGCTGAGTGGTTAAGATGTTTGCCTCGCAAGCGTGAGATCTCGTGTTCGATCCTACTGTATGATGTTTCATTTAAGTGTGCTTATCACATCTTCGGATCGACCCAAGCATTTTGAGTGAATTTAGACGGAAATTTTAAAGATGCCCTGCAATTCAAGGGTCCAGTCTTGTCATGCGGATTCTATATAGATTAAGAGTACACGTGCTTGTGAAATGCTCAACCGCATTGCACGCTCACAGGATGTCCAATCAAAATGGAAGCCCATTATCATTGTAATAATTCATACGTAATTATTTGATTGTGAAATATTCGTAATCTTTACATATATATAAAACTGAGGATGTGTGTTTGTCTGTCTGTCTGTGTGTTTCCCTAAAACTTGAGAACTACACAACCAATTTCATTCAAATTTTACGCAGGCGCAGGAGTGCCTGTGTGGTAAGTAGCTTGCTAACCAACCACATGGTTCCGGATTCAGTCCCACTGGGTGGCATCTTGGGCAAGTGTCTTCTGCTATAGCCCCGGGATGACCAATGCCTTGTGAGTGGATTTGGTAGACGGAAACTGAAAGAAGCCTGTCGTATATATGTATATATATATGTGTGTGTGTTTGTGTGTCTGTGTTTGTCCACCATGCTGGTGTGTTTACGCCCCCGTAACAGTAGACACACAAACACGCGCACATACACACACGCACGCTTATATACATTCAAACGTATGTCTACATCATTTATTGTAATTTTTATATTATCACAAAGACTGAAACTCAAATCCAGTTCTTGATTGGTAATTCAATATTCGCCCACTTCCCAACCTAGGGTGGGTGAAAGAGGAATTTGATATTGGTATGATTAGAACTCAATCTATTTTCTCCGACTCTGTAAAATCTATGTCAATTCCCAGCCCTTTGCAAGGTGGCGAGCTGGCAGAAACGTTAGAACGCCGGGCGAAATGCGTAGCCGTATTTCGTCTGCTGTTACCTTCTGAGTTCAAATTCCGCTGATGTCGACTTTGCCTTTCATCCTTTCGGGGTCGATAAATAAAGTACCAGTTATGCACTGGGGTCAATGTAATCGACTTAATCCGTTTGTCTGTCCTTGTTTGTCCCCTCTATGTTTAGCCCCTTGTGGGCAATAAAGAAATAGGTATTTTATCTGTCCTTACGTTCTGAGTTCAAATTCTGCCGATGTCGACTTTGCCTTTCATCCTTACGGGGTCGATAAATTGAGTACCAGTTACGCACTGGGGTCGATGTAATCGATTTAATCCCTTTGTCTGTTCTTGTTTGTCCCCTCTATGTTTAGCCCGTTGTGGGCAATAAAGAAATATAAAACATTAGCACGCCGGGCGAAATGCTTAGTGGTATTTCGTCTGCCGTTACGTTGTGAGTTCAAATTCCGCCGAGGTCGACTTTGCCTTTCATCCTTTCGGGGTCGATCAATTAAGTACCAGTCGCACACTGGGGTCGATGCAATCGACTTCATCCGTTTGTCTGTCCTTGTTTGTCCCCTCTATGTTTAGCCCCTTGTGGATAGTAAAGAAATAAGTATTTCATCTGTCTTTACGTTGTAAGTTCAATTTCCGCCGAGGTCGACTTTGCCTTTCATTCTTTCGGGGTCGATAAATTAAGTACCAGTTGCGTACTGGGGTCGATCTTATCGACTGGTCCCCTCCCCCAAAATTTCGGGCCTAGAGTAGTCGCAATCACCATCCGATCATTGAATAACAGTTTTTTTTAAATTGTTTTTTGCATTAACTGTTTTCAAATTTTGGTACAAGATCAGCAGCTGCAGGGGATTCTGTAAGTAGATTATATAAACTCCAGTGCTCAACTGGTACTTTTTTTATTGACTCCGAAAGGATGAAAGGCAATCATCATCATCATTGTTCGACCGTGGTCGAGACAATGGAATTTACCATGCTACACCAGATTTCACGGTCCATCATGGCATTACGGAGGTCCTGTTGCTGGATGCCTGTATCCCTGGAGATTACATCAGGGTAGGAGAGTGTGCGCCCTCTGGTATTGCGAGTAGATGGCTTCCAGAGGAGAAGAGTAGAAATTACCTCTTTTTCAGCTCTACAACAATGTCCAGCAAACTGGACTTTTTTACCTTTCACAAGGCAAAGTCGACCCTCGTGTCATTTGATCTCAGAACGTAGAGTAGAGTCGGAAGAAATTCTGCTAAGCATTTTGTAAAAATCCTGCCTGCTAACCGACTTTATTAGTGCATTAATTAAAACTACTTGGTCCCACGTTTCAGTCAGCATTTCCTCTTTCATCGATATTCTACACAACTTTCCGAACGATATTTAAATCTAACACTCTTTTTACTCTTTTGCTTGTTTCAGTCATTTGACTGCAGCCATGCTGGAGCAACGTCTTTAGTCGAGAAAATCGACCCCAGGACTCATTCTTTGTAAGCATAGTACTTATTCTATCGGTCTCTTTTGCCGAACCGGTATGTTACAGGGACGTAAACACACCACCATCGGTTGTCAAGCGATGTTTGGGGGGGGGACAAACACAGACACACAAACATATGCATACACACACACACAACACACACACACACAACACACACACACATATATCTATATATATATATATATATATATATATATATATATATATACATATATATGGTGTGTTTCTTTCAGTTTCCGTCAACCAAATCCATTCACAAGGCTTTGGTCGGCCCGAGGCTATCGTAGAAGACACTTGCCCAAGGTGCCACGCAGTGGGACTGAGCCCAGAACCATGTGCTTGGCAAGCAAGCTACTTACCACACAGCCACTCCGACACCTATGTTGTTGTAGATGGTGATGATGATGATTATCTTCAAACACGAGCGTCCTCACTATCTTCCTTACATTCACCATCATTAAAAATCCTCCTCCTTCCCATCGTCCTCACCTTCAAAATCATCGTCGCCGTCGCCCTCGTCATTATATTCATTAAATAATCTAGTTATATTCATCCCTTGCAAACAAGGTAGCTTTGAATACACAGAACAAGAATCCCTGGATCAAAACCGATCTCTCCCAATAGACATGCTATAGATCGGCATAGAGCAGTAGGGCTCAAACAGCCTTAATGACACCTACATATCGTTTACAGAAGTGGATTGATAAAGGATGGAAGTATCATTGAGCAATTGTTCTCAAAATTGTATGGTATGTTTTAACATGATTACGACTCATTCGGCGAAATATCTTTCAAAAATGCTATCTTATTGATGAAACACGTTGTGCTCCCTTGTGGTCCATTAATGTAAGAGAGTTGATAATTTCTACATAATATTTCGCGGAATTAGAAGTTTGTAATCTAATATCGACGAACAGAGAAGGAGACACGCAAAATATACATATTTATTTATTTATTTATTGATTACGTATTATGAAGATCAAAAAATTTCTAGTCTTAGGCAATCGCGTATAGCACCATTTCATCCTTATTAGAAATTATCAGTATGACATAATCCGAGGTAAATAAATTTGATTAAATTAAACATTTTACAAAGCGAGACAATACTTGCAGATGGAAAATAATTATATTACATATCACATCACTTTAGTGTGCCTTCTTTTAGTTTAGACTCTAATAGAATAAAATATTAAGGTGTTATACGTGCTATTACTTGTAGTGTATTTAAGTAGGTGTTTTCAACATTTATCTTGATGCCTTTCATTTCTGTCAAATAAACAGGAAGACCACAAAGTTTTATCACAAAACACAATGAATTAAGTGCAGCTCTCTCTCTCTCTCTCTCTCTCTCTCTCACACACACACACACACACACACAGACCACACACACAGACACACACACAATGTGTATGTATATATATATATATAACTATATATAAATAATGTAATATATATATGTGTGTAATGTAATATATATACATATAATGGATATATATATATATATGTTTATATATATATATCTAATATATAATATGTATATGTAGAATATAGGTATATATAACGTATCTATACACACTCATACATACACATATATACGTATATATGTATATATGTATATGTATTTAGTAACCATGATGTGTAATTTATAACGAAAAATGGAAACACATATAAAATGCCATATTACTCCTTAGAAATGACTTGACTAAATTAGATCTCACAGTTCCGAGAATTGGGGAAGAATCATCCTTCACAAAATTCAGTTAACTCTGATTTCCTTCTCCGAAACAAATACGTTAAACATTCGAATTTATATTTGCCACCTCCGCGTTGATCAAAATTGCGTGTCGAGGAACTACTTGCTCCCTCGCTTCAGTCATCATTCCCTCTTTCATTGATATTCTACATAACTTACAGAAAGATATTCAATCTAACACTCTTTTACTCTTTTGCTTGTTTCAGCCATTTGACTACGGCCATGCTGGAGCACCGCTTTTAGTCGAGCAAATAGACCCCAGGACTTATTCTTTGTAAGCCTAGTACTTATTCTATCGGTCGCTTTTGCCGAACCGCTAAGTTATGGCGACGAAAACACATCAGCATTGGTTGTCAAGCGATGTTGGGTGGGGACAAACACATACACACAAACATACACACACACACACACACACACACACACACACACACACACACACACATATATATATATATATATATACATATATATGACGGGCTTCTTTCAGTTTCCTATTTCTTTATTGCCCACAAGGGGCTACACACAGAGGGGACAAGCAAAGACAGAAAAACAGATTAAGTCGATTATATCGACCCCAGTGCGTAACTGGTACTTGTTTAATCGACCCCGAAAGGATGAAAGGCAAAGTCGACCTCGGCGGAATTTGAACTCAGAACGTATCGGCACACGAAATGCCGCTAAGCATTTCGCCCGGCCTACTAAAGTTTCTGCTACCTAACCGCCTTTCAGTTTCCGTCTACCAAATTCACTGACAAGGCGTTGGTCGGCCTGAGGCTATAGTAGAAGTCACTTGTCCAAGGTGCCGCGCAGTGGGACTGAACCCAGAACCATGTGGTTGGTAAGCAAGCTACTTACCACGCAGCCACTCCTGCGCCTATATATAAATCTAATATAAATTTATATTTCTGTTAACTATAGGCGCAAGTGTGGCTCTGTGGTAAGTAGCTTGTTTGCCAACCACATAGTTCCAGGTTCAGTCCCACTGCATCACACCATGGGCAGGTGTCTTCTACTATAACCTCGGGCCGACTAAAGCCGTATGAGTGGATTTGTTAGACGGAAACTGAAAGATGTCTGTCGTAAATGTGCGCGTGTTTGTGTGTCTGTGTTTGTTCCCCACCCCCACAACATCGCTTGACAACCGATGTTGGTGTGTTTACATCCTTGTAACTTTGCGGTTCGGCAAAAGAGATCGATAGGATAAGTACTAGGCTTACAAAGAATAAGTCCTGGGATCGATTTGTTCGAGTAAAGGTGGTGCTCCAGCATGATCGCATCAAATGACTGAAGCAAATAAAAGAATAAAAAACGAAAGAATATGTAAAAGGTTCTGATTTATATGAAGAAAAAAACAAGATGGCATAACTTTTATAAAAGAGCATAACTATCACCCGTATGTAAAATACATCGGCGCAAATCTGGCTATGCGGTTTAGAAGTTCGACTCGCACCATGTTTGGTAGCAACTTATACACGTCAAAAATTCTCTAACAAATCAATGTAGTACATTATTGTACTTGTAATTATACTTTGTGACAGCGTTCACCCAGTGCGGGTGAGCCGGCTTCTTCTCTGGTCCTAACGGCATCACGAACCATGGCGGCCCACGCTCAACGGTCCCGTGCGAGGTCACTGGAGATAGCGAGCCATTCGCGGTTCCATCTGCGCAGACCGACTACCTGCGGACCTGAGAGTTCGGAGAGGTCCTCCTTTATCGTCATTGCCCAGGTCTTCAGCTGCCCGTCCGTGCATTTGCGCCAGCTGGGAAGTGGATGTGGGAGGAGGACGTCGCGAATCAGCTCACTCTCTGGACGCCGGGCCGCATGACCGAACCACCTTAAGCGCCGTTGTAAAAGCACCGAAGGGAGGGACCGGAGATTCAGACAATGACGAAGACCAGCTGTAGGAGCCCGATCAATGCGTCGGCATCGAAGAATGCGGCCGAGACAGTCATTGTCGAACACCTCCAGCCTTCGCTGATCGACTACCCTCATAGGCCATGTTTCACAACCATAGAGGAGGATAGTACGAACGACGGCCTGGTAGATACGCCCTTTGGTCACCGAGGAGATCTCTATTCTGTCCTACAGGCACCGCTGGAGGCGCACGAATGCGGACCTGGCGACACCTATGCGACGCTCGACCTCGGCTGCGCCCTGGCCCGTTGGAACCACCGTCGTACTTTATCAAATTAATTTCGGTTACATTTCAGTTTAATCGCAGTTTATAATTTTAGTTTCAGTTTATTTCAGTTTATATTTCAGTTTGGTTTTAAAACTTCGTCGGATAAAGAAGGGCGATGAAGTATGGCATGATCTCTGATATTCATTGGAAAAAAGAAGGAAAAATCTTGATAACTTTTGACTAGAAATCTGATCCGTATACTTGTAATACTCTCTTTTACTCTTTACTCTTTTACTTGTTTCAGTCATTTGACTGTGGCCATGCTGGAGCATCACCTTTAGTCGAGCAAATCAACCCCCGGGACTTATTCTTTGTAAGCCTAGTACTTATTCTATCGGTCTCTTTTGCCGAACGGCTAAGTTACAGGGACGTAACACACCAGTATCGATTGTCAAGCGATGTGGGAGGGGGGCAAACACAGACACACAAACGTATACACACATATACACACATATACACACACACACACACACACACATACATATATACGACGGGTTTCTTTCAGTTTCCGTCTACCAAATCCACTCACAAGGCCTTAGTCGGCCCGAGACAATTGTAGAAGACACTTGCACAAGGTGCCACGTAGTGTGGACTGAACCAAGAATCAAGTGGTTGGTAAGCAAGCTACTTACCGCACAGTCACTCCTGCGCCTACATAGTGAACTTATCGCACCGTTCCGCAGTTGTCTGGCGAAAGATCTGAAGTCTAACTCCCATACATTGTATTTTTTTCCTTTTTGGAAACTAGCGTCAAAGCAAACAAAACGATATCCATAAAATTATACAGACTTATATAAAGATGTGTACTTAGAGGCCGACCGATAGATTTATATAATATTTTACGGAGATTTCAATGTAACTGTTTGTAATCTCTATGTCTGCTCATATTTAAGTAAAATTTCAATTAACATATTATATATATTTATACATAAGGACGTTTATGAATTTATTCATGGAAGCGTTCACACATACAGATTCATATATATTATATATATATCTTTTACTTGTTTCAGTGATTAAACCGCGGCAATTGGGGGGCAGCGCCTGGAAGGGTTTTAGTCGAACAAATCACCGGAGATATTTTGTGAGCGTGTCTTTATCGGTGTCTTTTGCTGAACCGCTAGACTGAAGGAACGTAGACACACCAACACTGGTTGAAAGGAGGTGGTGCTGAACTAACACAGACACAGACACATACATGCACACACACACACGACGGGGTTCTTTCAGGTTCCATCTATAAACCCACTCACAAGGCTTTTGTCGGCCCGAGGCTATAGTAGAAGACACTTACCCAATGGGCCACACTGGAACTGAACTGGAATAATGTGGTTCGTAAGCAAGCTTCTTACCACACAACACTCCTGTGCCTATGCGAATAATTTATCAATGAAATACAATAGTAAGAAAAGTATGTATGGGTATATATCAGTATAGAGAAGGACAAACGCTCATAGATATATATATTTATATGCATATATCTATATCCATATTTATCTCTCTCTATATATATGCACATATATGCGTATCTATCTAGCTTATGTATTTATGTATGTATGTATGGCTCTCTTTCTTCTCTACTCTCTCTTCTCTCTCTGTATGTGATCTTTTTCCTCTGTCTTCCCTTCTCGGGATCTTTCCTTCTCCTTTGTTTCCGACGAAGAGCTCCGCTCGAAACGTTAAACCCTCCTTCTTCCCTTCTTCCTGAGCGTCAAATATACTTTAATTGTTCCACGTCCTCGCGTTGCTGTGTTTTTTTTCTGTGTTTTCTTGTTTGGATTAACTATATATATATATATATATATAATATATATATATATATATAATAATCTGTATACATATATTCTAAGCTTATACACCACAACCCGCTCGCAGACACATAGTAATAATAACAATATAAAAATGCATTTATGAATGCATATATTCATGCATGTATACAAATATATTGTATTCATATATGAATATATTACATTCATATATGCATATCAGATAATCTCCATACATTTTACATCAATAAATCTTGTGGTATGATCATCTGATATCTTTGTACGAAAGAATCTTTTATTTAACAAATTGAACTTCGTTTCGATAATGCCTTTTAGATAGATCTATTAATCTAACAAATTTGGCTAGCTTCCCCGTGATGCAGAGCTATTTTGGGTACCAAGTTTCTCTGAGACGATGGTAATATATATCTATTTATATTTTGCGCCTGGGAATATTTGGTATTTCATCCAATTGTTAATATAATATATGATGTAATATAATTTAATATAGTATCTATGTATGTATGAATTTATGTATGCATATGTATGTATGTATGCATGTATGAATGCATATGTATGTATGTATGCATGTATGTATGTATGTATGTATGTATGTATGTATGTATGTATGTATGTATGTATGTATTATGTATGTGTGTATGTATGTATTATGTATGTGTGTATGTATGTATAACATTATTTAGTTTATTTCAAGATTTCTTGCAAATAGAGAAAGAAACGGTTTCTAACCAAGGTTCCTTCATTGGAATTTCAAGATCAAGAACAGAGTTGTTTTGTTTGTTTGATTGTTTTTTATGTATGTATGTATGTATGTATGTATGTGCAGATTTGGATGTATATGTGTATATGTATGTGTCCGTGAATGTGCATGTATGTATGTATGTATGTATGTATGTATGTATGTATGTATGTATGTATGTATTTATGTATGTATGTATGTATGTATGTATGTATGTATGTATGTATGCATGTATGTTTGTATATCTGTTTGTATATATGTGTGTATGCGTGCAAGGATTTGTCTTTCCGTAAATTTCTTCTTAAACTTTATCTTCGACATTATTCAGTTTCTATAAACGAAATTTCGACAAAACAATGATGGCACTCCGTCGGTTACGACGAAGAGTGTTCCAGTTGATCCGATCAACGGAACAGCCTGCTCGTGAAGTTAATGTGCAAGTGGCTGAGCACTCCACAGACACTTGTACCCTTAACGTAGTTCTCGGGTAGATTAAGCGTGACACAGAGTGGGACAAGGCTGGCCTTTTGAAATACAGGTACAACAGAAACAGGAAGAAAGAGTGAGAGAAAGCTGTGGTGAAACTGTGCAGCAGGGTTCACCACCAGCCCCAACCGGAGCATTGTGGAGCTTTAGGTGTTTTCGCTCAATAAACACTCACAACACCCGGTCTGGGAATCGAAACCGCGATCCTAAGACCGCGAGTCCGCTGTCCTAACCACTGGGCCATTGCGCCACCACAAAGCAATAAAGCAATAGTAAAAACACCAACTATAATGATGATGATGATGATGATCCTTTCGACTATAGGCACAAGGCCTGAAATTTTGAGGAAGGGAACTAGTCAGTTACATGGACCCCAATGTTTCACTTGTACTTAATTTATCGAATCCGAAAGGATGAAAGGCAAAGACGACTCCGGGGCTATTTGAACTCAGAACGTTAAGTCGGAAGAAATGCCACGAAGCATTTTTACGGCACAGTAACGATTCTGCCACCTCACCATCTTAATAATAATAATAATAATAATAATAATAATAATAATAATAATAATAATAATAATAATAATGCTGATGGTGACGATGTAATAAATATATACAATATAGGCGCAGGAGTGACTGTGTGGTAAATAGCTTGCTTGCTAACCACATGGTTCCGGGTTCAATCCCACTGCGTGGCACCTTGGGCAAGTGCCTTCTACTATAGCCTCGAGCCAACCAATGCCTTGTGGGTGGATTTGGTAGACCGAAACTGAAAAAAGCCCGTCGTATATATATATACATATATTTGTCTAAAGGCGGTGCTCCAATGTGTCCACTGTCAAATGACAGAAAAAAAAAAGAATGCATTGACCCTATTTCTCTTTGTCACTTAAGCTAAAAGGAACTGCATATGGCAGCAACGGCGGTCACCAGTCAAATTTTACACGTGTGTGTGTTAAACAATTGTCGAAATCTGAATGCAACATGGCGAAAGGAAATATTGGAAACTAATCCGAAATCACTCCGATGTGATAGACAGCGTAGGACAAACGGCCAAATGTCCTACATTCAGGCCTGTATGTAGTTTGTAGTGAAAATAGTAATCATGTCTACATGAAGACCTCACAAACAAGGCGAGTATGTACTGGAAAAAACACAATGATAAATGGGAGAAATAATATAAGACCCTTGAAAGACGCCCAAAATGAAATCTTAAACACGTAAGAGACTTCTATTAATGAAAATCTCCTCCACTTTTATATGTAAAAGAAATAGAAAATATCGATCGTACTCTGTATAATGTTAATGGTAATCTCATTTATAAATGGATCATGGGCTTTTAATGCCCTCCTTCTTTCACATCTTTTGTCGACCATTTAAAAAAAATAAAAGGAAAAGAAAAGTCGATCGTTTATATAGTTACTAAGTGTTTTAAATGACCACGTAGTTTTATCTCAGTTTGCGGTGCATTGTTACGCTCCAATTCAGAACGAAATAAATTTAAATTTACCTGCATTTACTTGCATCTACTAGGACAACCATAACATAAAAAAAACCCAGAAAAAAAAGGAGTAGATTATACAGAAATATATACTCGCATAATAATAAAATAAGCATATAAAAAATCTCTCTCTCAGTGATTCTTTCCCCACTTTTATTTCTTAGCAAACTCCATTTCTCTCTGTCCCTTAAGCTAAAAACAACTGCAGATGGAAGGAACGGCGGTCACCAAATATATGTGTGCGTATGCAAATTACGTATATAGGCGTAGGAGTGACTGTGTGGTAAGTAGCTTGCTTACGAACCACAGGGTTTCGGATTCAGTCCCACTGCGTGGCACCTTGAATAAGTGTCTTTTACTATAGCCTCGGGCCGACCAAAGCCTTGTGAGTGGATTTGGTAGACAGAAACTAAAAGAAGCCCGTCGTATTTGAATACCTCGAACAGACTCAAACAGTGAAAGTATTCTCCGATGGAGTGGTGCTTTTGATTTTTGGGACGATGATCTCGTCTTCAAAACTACCCAGGAATATCAAATTGTTACACAGAAATACACAGATGTTACAAACAACCAACTAATCAACCAACCAGACAACCAACCAACCAACCAACCAACCAACCAACTAAATAGATAAATCCTTCAAGATCCTTATAAATCATAAGCTCCAAGATAGTTGATAATCTCCACGGTAATCTTGTATCCACAGCACAACCAAAACTGCACCCAAAATATGTAATATATTGAGTTGTCCGGAAAGTTCGTGCCGATTTTTAAAGGAAAGAAAAAGGTCAATAAATACTTACTATTACATTTTTAATCCACCAAATATGAATCATTTTGTTGCACAGTGCGTCTCCATCTTTCCTTTTACCTGAAAATACCCTCTTCCCTGAATTGAGGTGGTTTCATGGCAAAGAATTCATCAAGGTATCTTTTTACGTCATCCAAGGAATAGAAATTTTTACCATTGCAGAGACCTGAATAAGTGGAAATCCGAAGGAGCAATATCTGGTGAGTGTAGAGGGTGGGGTAACACATTCCAGCCAAGCTGCAGCAATTTTTGTCTGGTTCCCAAAGCATCAAGTGCCAAAAGTGAACTTTCTATTCTTCCATTTTAAAGGGTTACAGAATTAACACAGGTTATAGGAACATAAATCTTCTTCCACGAAAATATAGCTTAAACTGTACTCTAAATGGAGGTGTAGTGAAATCCTATTTTATGGACTCAACCATGATCTAAAATAAGTCGAAAGTTAAGCTGCTATAAATCGGCACTAACTTTCCGGACAACCTAACAGAAAATACATCATGACTTTATATAACGAAATATTAAAACAGCGCAGCATGTATCCCAAGACTATGTCTAGATGACCGTATACAGTACTCCACGAAAAAGTGAAGGGGAGGAGATGAAATCATTTTATTATCTATGAAAATTTCCAATAGAGATTGGTAGCGACATATATGCCAGGCTTGTAATAAAAACAGGTAAAATCTAAGATAATTGTTTTTCTAGGTATCAAAACAATGATGTAATAAAAGAGCGGCGGTTGTTAAATTTATTTAGATATGTACAAAGGATGAGGTGAAATGTAAAGTTGGAGAAAGAGAGAAAAGAGGAAAGGAAAGGTCAGAACAAAAATTAGAGTTAAAGCTAAATGTAAAGTGCAGCATCAAAGCGATCAACTCCTAAGCAGTCTATTGAGATATTCTGCAGTCTTCCTTGAATGATAATCGAATTTGTGGAGATTAATCGATGCACTAGAAAACTATTAACAATGCCCAAGGCTCTCATGCATTCAAACCAGTGTTGGTAGATTGTATATTAGAAAAGAGAAAGCGGGAAGAACAAGACTATTCAATATAACAGTCACAGAACACTAGACATTAACAGAATTAAAGAAGTATGTTAGTTGGATTAGTGAAAAGGACCTTATATCAGGAAAAAATCAATGGCAAATAGAAAGAATGAGAAAATATTTGAAAACAAAATAAAAAAGGCAAGTAGAGAAAAATGGAATGGAAATGTGTTACATGGTCGATTTGCCAGACAAACCGAAGAGATAACAATAGAATAAAAGTAGGAGTGGCTGAAAAAAATAGGGTTAAACGAGAGAAAGCTGAAAAGTTGATCTTGCTTTCATAGAATAAGTGATTAAGACTTTGTTTAAAACAAACACAGCCAGAAAACATTCTTATTGTAGGTGTCGGATGTGTGGTAAAGTATACAAACATGTCGGTCATTGAATGCGAGAATGAAGCAAGATGATAGTCAAGCAGGCATAGTTAAGTGGGTAAGAAGCTCGCTTTTCAATCACGTGGCTTCGGGTTCAGCCCCACTGCACAGAACAATACGCAAATGTCTCCTATTATAGCTCCGGGACGACTGATAACTTGCTAGCGGATAAGATAGGCAGAAACTGTGTAGAATGTCGACGTGTATATACATATATAAATATATATATATATATATATATATAATATATAATATATATATATATATATATATATTATATATATATATATATAAATTCAGGATGAATACTTGATAAATATAAGCACTTGTATATGCCAGTTAGTGGCATAGGTGATAGGTTTCATTTGATACACACACACACACATATATATATATAATATATATATATAATATATATATATATATATATATATATATATATATATAGATATATATATATATATATATATATATATATATATAATATATATATATATAAATTCAGGATGAATACTTGATAAATATAAGCACTTGTATATGCCAGTTAGTGGCATAGGTGATAGGTTTCATTTGATACACACACACACATATATATATATAATATATATATATATTATATATATATATATATATCTATATATATATATATATATATATATATATATATATATATATGTATATATAAGTATAATGTGTGTTATGAGCATTTATAGAACACATATCCTATATAAACTCAACAAACAGTTAAGATGGAGAAGAGAAGATGTTAAAAGTCTTATCAAATTTTAATCCACGCATACGATCGTTTCGAATGGTAACACCAGCATATGAGAAAACATGGAAAAAATTAAAATAATTATAATTATAATCAAATTAAGTTAATTACATATTACCATTCTCATCAGGGCAAAAAGAAGAGCACATCAGAAAGATTGTATCAGAAGAATATTATGTTGTTACAGGAGACTATATGGAGTCCGTGTCACATAACTCATTCGGATATTCATAAAATGACTATGACAGATGAAATATAATTATATGCTTAGGTAGTGTTGAGTCTAGTTGTGTAATAACTAGTTATTACATGGCAGATCGACCATGTAACACATTTTCATTCCATTTTTAGGGAGGGGACCAGTCGATTAGATCAACCCCAGTACGCAATTGGTACTTAATTTATCGACCCCGAAAGAATGAAAGGCAAAGTCGACCTCGGCGGAATTACGATGGAATCCGATGAAGTGTAACAATTTTCATATTTGGTGATGATGACAACGATGACGATGCTGATTATTACGATAATGGTGATGACAAAGACAACAAAGACGATCGTAGTTGCGATAGTGATGGCGGTAGTGATAAAGATGGTGGTGGTATGGTGGTAGTGGTGGTGGTGATGGTAATAATAGCATTAGTGATTGTAAAGTTGATGAAGAGGACTATGATGTTGATGCTGCTGGTATTGTTGCTACAGTTGTTGCAGCTGCTGCTGCTGATGATGATGGTGGTGGTGATGGTTCTGGTGGTGGTTTTAGTAAGATCTAAGTAATAGTGATGTGTAGGAGCAATGGCCCAGTGGTTAGAGCAGCGGACTCACCGTCGGAGGATCGCGGTTTCGATTCCCAGACCGGGCATTGTGTGTGTTTATTGAGCGAAAACACCTAAAACTTCACGAGGCTCCGGCAGGGGCTGCTGGCGACCCATGTTGTACTCTTTCGCCCCAACTTTCTCTCACTCTTTCTTCCTGTTTCTTGAGTAAACGCTGCGATGAACTGGCGTCCCGTCTAGCTGGTGAGGAACACATACACCATAGAAACCATGAAACCGGGTCCATGAGTCTGGCTAGGCTTGAAAAGGGCGCAAAAGAGGGAAAAAAAATAATAGTGGTAACGGTGGTAACGAGAACAACAAGACGACGATGACGGCATTTTTGATGATAAAATTCATGATAATGATAACGACGACACCGATGACGACGACACCGATGACGACGACGACAATGATGACGATGGAGGCAGCGGTGGTAGCGGCGATGGCGAGACAGAGATGGAAAATATGAGCAAACTGATTTTTAAATTCAGAGAAAATGGAAATTAATAAAGCTTATGTATTTCCCATCTGCATTAAACACAAAATGATGATATCCATAAAAGAATACCCACAACAAACCAAACCAAAAAAAAGAAGAAAAAAACAATAAATATAATGATACAGAAAAAATAAAACATGCAATAATGATAACAAGAACAAAAAGAAAAAAAAATAATAAAATAAGAGACAGATTTCAATAATTGTTATTTTATCACTTTTATAGTTTCATCGGAATTCCTGCCTTTTCTGTCCAGCGGTATCTCCAAGGACTCTATATTCGCCTTCATGTCAAAATCTGCTATCTTCTTTGTTTATACATCTTTTATTACACATATTCTCTATGCATGCAGTATCTGTTTACAATCCCCCTATTGCCTCCGATATAATAATAATATAATAATAATAATAATAATAATAATAATAATAATAATAATAATAATAATAATAATAATAATGATGATGATGATAATAACAATAATAATAATAATAATAATAATAATAATAATAATAATAGCGATGATGATAATAATAATAATAATAATGATAATAATAATAATAATAATAATAATGATTATAATAATAATGATGATGATAATAATAATAATAGTGATGATGATAATAATAACAATAATGATAATTAATAATAATAATAATAATAATAATAATGATAATATTAAGAAGAAGAAGTGTATATTCCCTCCTATTTCCGATCTCCCCTGTTTCTAGCCTTTCTGTTATTATTTCTATTATTATTATTATTATTATTATTATTATTATTATTATTATTATTATTATTATTATTATTATTATTATTATTATTATTATTATTACTACTACTACTACTACTACTACTACTACTACTACTATTATTATTATTATTATTATTATTATTATTATTATTATTATTATTATTATTAAGTTCTACTTCACTCCATTTCATGCGCGTATCAATATTAGTTATTGCAATTCATACACTCACGTACATTTATTTGTCTTCATCTGAATTTTATAGTTCTCATTCCATATCGCATTCTATAAGCACATGCTCTCAAATATCCTCCCACTCTCTCTCTCTCTCTTTGGTTTTCCACCCGTATCACACACGAATCTTCTTCCAATTCCGTTTACATAACGTTATCTAACAATATATAAATATATAACTATATGTATATATACACACATATTCTTACATTCATACACACATACGTACATACATACATACATACATACGTACACAACACAGACACAGAAACAAACATACACACACACACATTCTCCTTTTATACTCAGAGTCAACGAGCAAACAAAACGCTTTGTTTTCACGCGTGCAATTGATGAGGGTTTGGTTTAAAATGTGTTTATGTGTTATGTTTATATGTAAGTATTAAAGATCATGGGGTAGCAATCATGACTTGTTATCGCAAACCCATAGTAACCATATCCTTATTTCATGTACGCATCCTTGAACTTCAAAAACAAAAGGTATAGCGTACTCCGAAAATGAACGATACGAACATACTCTCATAAATAAGTTATTTGTTTCTTTATTACCCACAAAAGGCTAAACATAGATGGGACAAACAAGGACAGACAAAGGGATTAAGTCGATTACATCGACCCCAGTGCAAAACTGGTACTTTATTTACCGACCCCGAAAGAATGAAAGGCAAAGTCCACCTCGGTGGAATTTGAACTCGGAATGTAACGACAGACGAAATACCTGTTTCTTTATTAACCACAAGTGGCTAAACATAGAGAGGACAAACAAGGACAGACAAACGGATGAAGTCGATTACATCGACCCCAGTGCGTAACTGGTACTTAATTTATCGACCCCGAAAGGATGAAAGGCAAAGTCGGCCTCGGCGGAATTTGAACTCAGAACATAACGGCAGACGAAATACGGCTACGCATTTCGCCCGGTGTGCTAACGTTTCTGCCAGCTCGCCGCCTTAATACGCTTATAAATAAGTTATAACTCACCAAGGCGTAAATAAACTCAATGTAAATAGAGAATCATTTCAAAATTGAAAAAATAATCACCGACACTACTTAAGATATGACAACCATTAAATCATACAGTTTCTAATTTTGGAAACAAAATGGCCTCACATTGATTTTTTAATTATTTGTGAATAAAAATGTAAATGTCTAAATTTCCTTTAAGAATTTCTTTCACTTGTTGGTAGCACTGCTGCCAGCTACTTTTATTGATAAGATTTTCTTTTCTTGTACGATGTAATGAATCAATGCGAGAGAAATCGTTACAACTATCAATGCGGTTGTTGCTGCAGAGAAAATATTTTCGGTACCTTTAACAGGCATTATATGGGGCACTCTCAAAATATTGTGATATCGTCAAATATCTCTATATATATAAAGCTGAAGTTGTCTGTGTATGGTAGGTTTGGTAGCCTTCAACTAACACTATCTCCTCCGAGACCCTGCGACGAAAGTTGACCAAAATTGAAAGTATTATAGAAGAAGAATTGTTCTTCTTTCGGAGAAGAAAAAATTCAAATCGGACCATGTTAACACCAAAAATTGTTTACATCAAAAAGGTGCATTTTTTTCTATGAAAATCCCGATTTTTACGATTTTTTGACTGCTGTGTCGCCATTTTTCGGTGTATTTCAACCCAATTCACTTAAAGAGAATAACAAGCTGCATAATGCAAAATTTTACGTTTCAAAAATTCCAATTCCAAAGGGTCGAAACAAACCCGAGAAACGCCGGGCGATAATGCTAGTACGATATGAAATTGAATTACTAGCTGTGATTCAGAATTCATTCTAATAGCGCCGAAAAATAAAAATAAATATGGATATAAAAGTGAAAGTGAAAGTGAAAGTAAAGGGCTGGTGGAATAAGTTGTACGCGAACACGATTGTGTGCTTAAGAAGTACACAATTCATTTTCAAGATTGCAGGTTCGATTTTTATGTGCAGTTCATTATGTATGGTTCTTTGGAGAAGTGTATGTTGCAAAAACATCGGATTGACTAATACCTTAGAAGTGGAATTTAGTTGACGGAAACAATGTGAAAATAAGGTGGTGAGCTGGCAGAAACGTTAGCACGCCGGGCGAAATACTTAGCAGTATTTCGTCTGCCGTTACGTTCTGAGTTCAAATTCCGCCGAGGTCGACTTTACTTTTTATCCTTTCGGGGTCGATAAATTAAGTACCAGTTACACACTGGGGTCGATATAATCGACTTAATCCGTTTGTCTGTCCTTGTTTGTCCTCTCTGTATTTAGCCTCTTGTGGGTAGTAAAGAAATAAATATTTCGTCTGTCTGAACGTTCTGAGTTCAAATTCCGCCGAGGTCGACTTTGCCTTTCATCCTTTCGGAGTCGATAAAATAAGTACCAGTTACGCACTGGGGCCGATGTAATCAACTTAATCCGTTTGTCTGTCCTTGTTTGTCCTCTCTGTGTTTAGCCCCTTGTGGCTAGTAAAGAAATAGGTATTTCGTCTGCCGCTACGTTCTGAGTTCAAATTCCGCCGAGGTCGACTGTGTCTTTCATCCTTTCAGGATCAATTAATTAAGTACCAGTTTAGTACTGAGGTCGATCTTATCGACTGGCCGCCTCCCCCAATATATTGGGCCTTGTGCTTAGAGTAGAAAATAATATCAGTACCGTCTGTGTATGTGTATTCGTTTGAGGTTCTTCCAAATTCTGAAACGGCTTTTTGCTATGAGGAATTGTCGGATGATTAAAAAGTTAGAGAAAAGGATGCAAGTGGAAGAGTTGAATGTGGAAGGATGCAAATGCATACACATGTTGGCCATCCTGGAGCACTAACCTGGAGTGTTTCAGTCGATGAAATCGACTTTAGTATTCATTCTAAGTCTGCATTTATCCTATTGCACTCTTTTTTTTACCGCACTGCTAATTTACGGGATCTTTTAGGTTTGAACGGCAGTTTTAGGTAACTAAAAGATTTTAAACTTCGTATACTGGTAGAATGTGTTTATAAAACATCCTTTTCTCTTGGCTTTATTGAGAAAATTCTATAGTTTGTAAGATATTTGTTATTTTTTTTCTTCAACTTCTGCAATTTCAACCAATTGATGACGTCCATTGAGTTAAAAAGCATTCTGTGCCGTATGAATATGTCCCTCGTTTAAGAAACAGATTGGGTTTATTTACATTTGTGAAGAAATAAAGATACCCTTCCCCCCACCCCTAACTCTAACCCTAAAAGAGATTGAAATGCAATAGATCTATTCTAGGGTCATAATTATGGGTGATAATTTTATATGACACCGCCAGAAAAAACTGCCGTTCAAACCGAAAAGATCCAAGTTACGGGGTACAAACAGTCATCCAACACTTATTTCTTTATTTGGTACCACGGCCACAACGCAGAGGGGGACACTACAAGGACAGACACAACACCACGGTGACATAAAACATAAAAAGAAAGAGAATGGAATGTTATATAAAAATGAAGCAATGAAATGGCTGCATGGGCCCCATTCCCATACAGTGCCATTTGAACGTTTATACACACTATTTACAATCGTTCTATTTTTCTATAGTTTTTTTTAATCAATTTTTTTTAGTCTTTCTTTTTATATGAAACACTTTTATTTTTTCCTTTTTTTTTCTTTCAACAAAACAATTTTAGTTACTCTCCCCCCCCCTTTTAATGCCCCATGAAAGCCTCCACGTCTCCGAGTTCAACTACGGGTGGCCGTTCGTCGAATTCCACCAACGTTCTGGGCGGGTTAATCTGGTCTCCGCACATGTCTCTCAGCCTCTTGTATGTGTCTTTGTCGACCAACACTGCTGATGAATCGGTGAGAGTTAAGCACAAAAACGTATATACGGATACATATGCACACACATAAATACATGTATCTTTATGTATGTGTGTGTTTGTAAGTGTGTATGTGTGTGTGTGTTTGTGTGTGTTTGTGTGTTCACATCATTACTTTTGCATTTACTTTTTACAGGCAGGATATGTGGTTATGTTGGAACACCGCCATTGGTGTTTGCTTGTTTATATCACTTCATTTCTAAGGCCTTCCGTCCGTGTTTTGTTTTCCGTGAATTAATGTGCAGCAAAAAAAAAAAAAATAAAATAAAGAAACCAAATGGAAGAAACAAAATAAACGCACTTATCTGCATCTCTTGCTGCGATGCATATTTATCCAGTATCTCAAGCAAAAATAAAAATGAATGTGTTTTTCTTTTAAACATATCTTCGTTCAAATCTCGGAGATACTTAAGATTTTACGGCAAAATTATTGGAGAGCTTTGGGTCCTTGAACCCTAAGCCCTAGAGAATTAGTGTCTTCATTCTAGATGGAGATAGGGGATTATCTAATTCTTCGTACCATGTTGGACATAATTACACACACAACACTTTCTGCACAGTTTCTTATTTCTTTATTGCCCACAAGGGGCTAAATATAGAGGGGACAAACAAGGACAGACAAATGGATTAAATCGATCCCAGTGGGTAGTAAAGAAATAGGTATTTCGTCTGCCGCTACGTTCTGAGTTCAAATTCCGCCGAGGTAAATTTTGCCTTTCATCGTTTAGGAGTCGATTGAATAAGTACCAGTTACGAACTGGGGTCGATATAATCGACTTAATCCGTTTGTCTGTTTTTGTTTGTCCCCTCTGTGTGTAGCCCCTTGTGAGCAGTAAAGAAATAGGTATTTCGTTTGCCGTTACGTTCTGAGTTCAAATTCCGCCGAGGTCGTCTTTGCGTTTCATCCTTTCGGGGTCAATGAATTAAGTACCATTTACACACTGGAGTCGGTGTAATCGACTTAATACGGTTGTCTGTCCTTGTTTGTCCCCTCTATGTTTAGCCCCTTGTGGGCAATAAAAAATAAGAAACATTAGCATGCATGACGAAATGTTTATCGGCATTTAGTTGGTCTTTATGTTCTGAGTTCAAATTCCGCCGAGGTCGAATTAACCTTTCATTCTTTCGGGGTCGATAAATTAAGCACCAGTTTCGACTGGCCCCCTTCCCAAAAATTTCGGGCCTTGTGCCTAGAGTAGAAGAGAATATAGATTGTTGGAACCATAGAGTAAGTTTTATACAGAGAAGAAGAAATGAAATTTATCTCTGTGTTTGGATTATTTATATTTCTCTCAGTTGACGCAGAAAATCACTGATTTTCTGAGCTCCTACTGTTTTGCCATCGAATAAATTTAATCACCAGGGAATATCTGCAGCACTATAAGCAGTAAAGTTACAAAGTGGATTTTTTTTATTGTCTTTCTTTTTGTTTGTTTTCCTGGAGATAATCAATTCTTCCTACTGCGTTACGATACATATGTTGGCCTGTGAGTAAATCGTTTTGAAGATAACATATTTTCCCGTAAGCTGTTTTATTTATGGAAAAAACTCAATAATCAAATAATTTTTGATTTTGGAATGCTGAATCTCGAAACAAATAAAGCTGTAAATAATAGAGTGTAAAATTTAGATAAAAAAAAACTCTGAATACAGCCTTCGACTTTTACTAGTCAAAGGGTTTTTGTAACTCAAAATTTGCATGCAATTATTAACGGGGTTTTTTTTATTTGTTGATGTTTCGATATCCATCATTCCAAAAAACAAACCATTTCATATATTCTCTGTACGTTTATAAAATTTCTTATGACGTCAGTGGTAGAAATAAAGTTTCTAAAATGGGGGAGAGAAAATCGAAGGATTGCTTTAACCCAAAGGTGGAAGGCCTGTCATATTTGGTGGAGAGTGAGTTCGTGTTCCACAGTCATCCAGGGACGTTTTCTATCCAAGTCGTTTTTAAACCCATTAAAACCAATACTTACTCATTTTACTTTCTTCGAGATCCACTATTACAAAAAATAATTATTTGCATGTTCTCTTGATGTTTGTAAAAATTCTTATGGCGTCATCAATGCTGATTATTTTTACGTAAGCGCAAGGCTGCCTATTTCAGAGAAACAAGAAACACGTTTATATCGACCCCAGTGCATTACAGGTACTTAAATTATCGACCCTGTTTTGAGTAGAAAATATATCGATCAAAGGAATGGATCTCCGTCGTTCAAAGGTGAGGATTCAGTTGAGCAATAACTGAATTACCTTCTCCTGAATTAATGTGTACCTGGCTGAGCATTCCGTAGACGTATGTACTCGAGGCTATAGAAAATGACATTTTCTCCTATATGTCACGCAACGGGTTCCAGCCGTCGTAGCTGCGAAGCAAACATGTTAAGCATTTAGCCATACAGCACCCATACACTCACATACACACACATGCATCCATGTGCTCATATATTTTGTACACTACGTATACTTTTTATCTCAAGTCCCTCGCTTTTTTATTTCTTCCTCTCATTCATTTTATGTAAAACCCCACATAAGTTGTAAGCTGTCCTTGAATGCTCCCATCTGTAACTAATAATAAAATCGTTATCGCACCGGAAACAATGCTCTGAAATACTCCTCTCTCTTTACGTTATGAGTTCAAATTCCATCAAGATCGACTTCGTCTTTCATCCTTTCTGCTTCAATAAAATTAATAACATTTGAGTTCTAGGGTCGACACGATTGACTTCCTCTCCTCTCAAAATTGTTTACCTTATGCCAAAATTAGAAAGAATTTTAATGATTCCCTCTTGGCTACAATCTAGTCAGTTAAAAATCAGTAGCAGCAAGTGTTGGTGCAGCTCCCTCGTCCGCCATTTGTCACATACCATATATTCAAATGGTCAAGTAAGGAACTATTGAGAGAGTGTCGCCTGCTTGCGACAACATATGCGAAAGCATTGGTATATGATGACCGTATTTTTACTCTTATTACAAGCTAGAGGTAAGCCAGCTGGTAGAATCGTTAGCACGCTGGGAAAAATGCACAGCAGTATTTCTTCCGTCTTTTCGTTCTGAGTTCAAATTCCGCCGAGGTCGACTTTACCTTCCATCCTTTCGGGGTTAAAATAAGTTCAAGTAAGTCGGTCTAATCAACTTACTCCCTGCCTAGAAATTGCTGGCCTTGTTCTAAAACTTGAAACTATTATAACAACCCATTTAAGCAAAGCTTCTATGTGGTCGGTAAAAATGCTAGGTATAGCAACCAAAAGCAGCGGTAGCTTACAGTCTTTAAAGAAGGAATCATAGGATCATCTAGTGTGGGGTTTATGCCCTATTTTTAAAATTACACTCACACACACGCGCGCGCGCGCAAGCGTGCAGACACACTCACATGATAGACTTCGTTAGAATGTGTTTGACGATTGGTCTGCTCGATCGGTGTAAAACCTCTCAACAACAGCAACCACAACAGCGAGGTGCAATGGCCCAGTGGTTAGGGCAGCGGACTTGCGGTCGTAAGAACACGGTTTCGATTCCCAGACCGGGCATTGTGAGTGTTTATTGAGCAAAAAAACACCTAAGCTCCACGAGGCTCCGGCGGTGGGAGGGGTGTGAACCCCGCTGTACTCTTTCACCACAACTTTCTCTCACCCTTTCTTCCTACTTCTGCCACAAAGCAGAGGAACCATGGTGTAATCCCACTATGTTGTGGTAAACTTTCAGACCCTAGTCTAGATTGCGAATCCTCTGTACCCCAGGATGGTTCAGCTCTTCACCCGTTAAAAGCCACCATTTACGGAATGAGGATAACAACGTAGCTTTAGCATCCGTGCAACCACCAGTCTATCGCGTGTGGTGGGTGGATCTTCAAGTTGCTACACATTCTTAGTAGCTTAGAGTAGGCTCGAATTAGAGATTATTCTTTGTGGCTAATGGTGTGAGTTCTGATTGAAAAAAGAAGAAGAAGAAGAAGAAGAAGAAGACCACAACAGCCAACATTGAAAAATTCAATATATTAGGGATCCCTTCATGAAAATCAATAACCTTTTCCTTGTTTTTCGAATAATGGCTGGGTCTTATTTATAGGAAGGTGGATATATTTAAATGAGAACAAACATGGTTGACTTCTGTTTTATCAAATGAAAGAAATTATTAGTAATAATTCCTTTGCCATCTAAAATAATCATCTTTGACCCCTTACTATGAAAATAATAATTTTCAAACAGAAAAAACTGTATTATCCCAACACTGGATTATTCAGCAGGTTTTCTATTTGTGCTTTTATGACTCAGAGTTATATAATTGTACGCTGTATTGCAATGAAAAGATACGGATAAAGAAACGCTCTGTTATATACTGTAATATTACTTTGTCATCTCCAATCCCAAGTATCAAAAATATTTCCCACACATTCATTTCGTTACTTTTATACTTTTTTTTAATATATTTTTGTTTTCTGTTTGGATTATTTTATTGTTTTCGTCATCCGTCTCGGACACCACTCCTTCTTCTTCTTCTTCTTCTTCTTCTTCTTCTTCTTCTTCTTCTTCTTCTTCTTCTTCTTCTTCTTCTTCAATTATATTTATTCCCAATACCATTTTCCCCTCCTGTGACATTCTTCATCGGTTAAGGCTTATTTTGAAGCATTATTTATTCGGGAATCATGCTTTCTATAATATATATATATATATATATATATATTATAATATATATATAATTATATATATATATATTATAACTATGTGTGTGTGTGTGTGTGTGTGGTGTGTGTGTGGTGTGTGTGTGTGTGTGTGTGTGTGTGTGTGTGTATTATTCTGTTTCACAACATCGTCATAATCCATTTCCTTCTTAAGTCGATTAAAGGAAAAAATAGCATGGATTCGATCTTAGCTCTTTAGAGAAACTGACCATCAGTCTATACGTCTTGAACCTCAAATCTATAGCAAAGGAAAGGAGGGCGGGAGGTGAAGAAAATTAGATTTGGTTAGGCTCACGTTTCTCTCTCGCGCGTTACTGGCATAAGCAAAATGTAATATGGTTTCTAACGGAAATTGAGAATTGATTGCAGGTTCGTCTCTCGACTCTCTGGCACTTTTTTTCTTTTCTTTTCTTTCTATTACTTCTTTCAGTCATTTGGTTGCGGCATGCTGGAGCACCGCCTTTAATCGAATCAAATCGACTCCAGGACTTAGTACTTATACTATCGGTCTCTTTTGCCGAACCGCTAAGTTATGGGGACGTAAACACACCAGCATCGGTTGTCAAGCGATGTTGGCGGGGGGGGGGGCAAACACAGATACACAACATACACACACACACATATATATATACATATACATATATACGACGGGCTTCTTTCAGTTTCCGTCTACCATATCCACTCACAAGGCTTTGGTCGACCCGAGGCTATAGTAGAAGCCACCTACCCTAGGTGCCACTCAGTGGGACTGAACCCGTAACCGTCTGGTTGGTAAGCAAGCTACTTACCACACAGCCACTCCTGCACTCGCGACACTTTTTCGATAATCACGTCTGTCTTCTACTGAAAACGTTCGAGCAGATTGGGTTAGTTTTGAACCAATCGAGAAGTTGGTAGTTCCTATCCTGTTTTGGTCCTATGCTGTTCCAGTGGTTAGTGATAAAGACCTCAAACAGTCCGACTTCTTAGTAGGCATTGCAAAGTACTACCATTCACGACAACGCATTATCCGTTAAAGCATCATTAATTTTATCGAGTGACTCGTCAGCTGGTAGTGCAGATCTCGGTTCACTTTGTGGGAAATGTTACATTTGAGAGACCAGGATTTTATTCAAGAAGGACTGCCTTGAAGCGTTTAGCCGAAAATATTGACCCTAGTAACATTTAAGCCTGGTACTTAATCAATCGGACATCTTTTACCGATAAGCTAAGTTACAGGGATGTAAACAAGCCAACACAGGCTGTCGAGTGGGAGCAGTGGGGACAAAAACGGTCACAAAGATGCACACATACGAGGGGGTTATGAAAAGCACCTCACTTTTGATTTTATTCAACTTATTCCGCTCTCAGATTCACACACTTATTGCAGCGGTCCTTCAGTTTTTCTAAGCCTCGCAAAAGAACTCGGAAGTTTGGGTTTCTAGTCAAGCCTTTCGTGATACCCTGAAAACCATGAACTTTTCATCATCCAATGGTATATATACATATATATATATATATAAATATATGCATATATATATCCATATATATATATTTCATTTTTTCTTATGACCCAGAGAAAGAAGGGCAATGCCCATAACTATTTTGAGGACATCTGTGTTTTGTGGGAGTAAAGCAGTTAGTCACTGCCAGTCAAGATACTTGTCTTGAATGATTGCAACAGAATGGGTACTGCTAAAGCAATCTACCAATTAGGTAATACTAGTTGTGGTAGTGTTAAACAAGGCGACGGATTAAGTCTACCATCCTTTGGAAGACATCCTTATAAAAATTAAGCTACCTTTATATTTGGTTACTAATAGTATGGTTTGACAATCCAGCGAGGGAACCTGTGCATGGAGAAAGCTCTGTTTGCTAGAAATAGCAGTCAGGTCTATTTCAAACTGTACCTGATGGTCATAAATATGAGAAGTATGTATTAGATATTATAGTCCAAGATATACTGACGAAATGGTTAGAGGTGTAATATTTGTTAACAGTAACAAATAGTTAGACAGAGAGGTTACAGAAATGTTAGAGCAACGAACTAAATGCGTGATAATATTTAGTTTCGATTCGTTATCTTTAGTGCCGACAAATAAATAAATGAAAGAACTCCAAGGAATATATTAAGATCGATTCAATATTCTCTGGCCGTTGCACCTCGTCTTCTGCGATTGTCGATGTGTTGCTAGGTCAAAAGAGATCAATTTATAAGAGCGAAGAAGTGGTGTAGAGGAAGAAGAAAGTGAAGGAAGAAGAAAGAAAGAATGAAAGAACGGAAGGAGAGAGAAAGAAAGAAATTAAGGAAAATGGGGAGGCGCAAAGCATTAAAAAGGAAGGAGGGAGGAAATGTAATAAAAGGATGAATGAGAAATGTATGAAAATGAAGAGAATGAAACAAAGCGAAGAAGAAGAAGAAGAAGAAGAAGAAGAAGAAGAAGAAGAAGAAGAAGAAGAAGAAGAAGAAGAAGAAGAAGAAGAAGAAGAAGAAGAAGAAGAAGAAGAAGAAGAATGAAAAAGAAGAATGAGGAAGAAGAGATTGGAGAAGGTTATTATGAACTGGACAGAGAGATTAATCAAAGAGAGATGAACAAATGTTTAACAAAAATTACGCAGTAACCAGAGACAGAAAACTAAACAAAATCTCCTGGAATCTTTCCCAGAATCTAACTGCCCGGCTTTCTTCATGCCTTACAATCTGACCTAAACGATTTTCTGAGATAAACACAAGCAGTTCTTCCATATATAACTTTGTAGTTCATGGCAAGTCAGTTATTGTCTGTTGGAATCGATCGTATTAAATAACAAAACAGTGTTGATCCAGTTGTGGTTGTGCTTGTGGTTTTGGTTATGATTGTGGTTTTGTAGTCTCGGATCAATCTTAAATGAACAGATATATGAGCAGGCGTAATTCGGCAGTGACGATACCTTTCCTTAGCATCCGTTACATACAGGACTAGGCATGCCGAGGCTAATGATGCACAGACATGCACTGAGCTATCGACATCTCCAGCGTTTCCTTAACGGCGAGCAGGCGCGGTCGCCATTTGTTGGACATGCTTTTCCACGGCAGCTCGTCTCCGTTACAGAGCTGCAGTCCTGGATCAAGCTTAGATCAAGGCAGAGTGTGTGGTACCTTGAATGTCGTCGGGCGCTCACACACCTCTGCCATTCGAGCCATGCGGTCAGCGGATGTTCCACCATGAAGTTCTATAAAGGATTAATAGCGAGTAAGAGCGACGACGTCCTTGGGGAAACTCTGGGCATCGATGAGGATCAACTGGTTGATCTTTTCCGGAAGACTTTTAGGCTGAATCTCATGGATAACTTCCAGAAATCCCTGGTCTGGATGCGCTACCGTGGTGTTATTTCCGGTTCGGGATAAGCTCTACAGGTATGGTAGTACTCTCAGCCGTCTCTGCTCGAAGTGCGCGCAGAGTGACGAAACCATCCTGCACATGTTCGTACAGTGCTTTAGCATTGTTGACTTGTGGAGTTATGTCAAATCGCTTCTATCACGTATAGGGTGGACCAACTTCATCGTAATGATCATCATACCGCATTCCTTTGGTCTTGAAGGGTAGGACAGCTTACCGTTATCTTGTGGCTATGGCAAAAGAGGTTGTGTGGTTGACGAGACTGAAAGGACTGAAAACAGACACTTCCCTCTGCAGCTAACGCCTCATTGACTTTTTAAAATCCCATTTGAAAAGGAAGGTGATGGTTAAGAAGGTTGTGCAGCCTCCTAGTAAATTTGTTGAAAGCTGGGTGAATGTGACAAGGATGGCCTAAGTGAGCGGGCCCAGCCTAAGCTATCGTCTGTAGGCTGAAAAATTCGAAAGCGAGAGCGGTACTCTCCATGGTACTCTCGGTGAGTAGAGTGCCTTAAGATCTGTGAAGTTCTTTGGTTGACCCTGGATGACTCCCCCCCACTATTGGGGATATTTTAAGATACTTTTGCAAATTATTAATATAGTTTACAAATTTCTAAGTAAATTCTCACTCCTTTGCCTTTGTATTATCCTAAATGTTTTCGCATTTTGGTAGTATTATGTGAGTTTCTATTATACTACAGAGCTCACCTCCGAGTTCCAGGAGTATCCTTATTTTTGAGAGGATTGGGGTAGAGTAAGCCCTTCCAGTTAGTATACTACTCCAGTATATTTTGTCATGGGGTTTAGATTCTTGTTAGATTAATGTTTTTCGGTTATACATGACAGGTACAATGTCGGTTGTGTTGTTTTATTGGGCCTTAATATTGCACAGTATAAATTGCACGAGTTCTGTTGTTTCAGATTATTACATGCTTATTGTATAATGTGTATATTGCATGTGAAGATATAGGCTATTCTATTATTATTATTATTATTATTATTATTATTATTATTATTATTATTATTATTATCATCATCATCATTATTATTATTGTTGTTGTTGTTGTTGTTGTTGTTGTTGTTGTTATTATTGTTGTTGTTGTTGTTGTTATCATTATTATTATTATTGCTTTATTATTATTGTTCTTGTTATTTACTTTTAATCTGCATGTTTATAATAATCACTTGCCGAGACACACCTGGCGTCCTAAGGCGAGTGAAGGATGAGATGTTACAGTATGACTGAAGACTTGGGGAGGTGAAGTGGCAGCGGCAGTAGCGAAATATCTTCATGTAACACTAAACACATTTAAATTGATATGGTTTTTCAAAGGGTGTGCGCAGTACTTGTCAGCACCGTCTTTTGAATTTCTCGGAAACATGGTTCTCCTGAGATGTTATCTAGATGTTTCTGACATCCTTTGTTTTTATCATACCTTGGACACCTACAATAACAACAACAGTTCTTGCTTTAATATACCATATAGTTTGTATTTCGATTTCCAGGTCCTTATATTTACTTAATTTGTTAAATTCTTTTACAGATATAGATATTATTATTATTATTATTATTATTATTGAGTGAGAGAGCAGTGCATGCCATCAAAGTGACACTGGGGTAAAATATACGAAGCCCAATATACCCATCATGACTACCCGTTGAAAAGGTACACCAGGCACATGCATCACACCATATGTATGCGACATGGTGATCTCATATCAAGATAAACAGCACATGACCTTGCAGGTGGGGCCCAGTTAGAATTTTCTTCAGATTGAGTAGCCCATCCACTCAAAAGGTCCCTGAATAAGGGTTGTTTAAGGATGTTGAAAGAACCACCCATGTTTCCAGAGGTGAACTATTCAAACCCCAAAGAATCCCTCTCAACACATGGCTATGATGCTCCCCCACTACTTCTGTTCATGATCAGAGATGCACATATTGTCAGCCACTAAGGGACATGCTCAACTGGTTAAGGTCAAACAACTGACAAGCAAATCTGTGGTATTGAGCAGAATATTTGCTGTAGCCCATCTTTTATACCAAGACAAACAATGTACATGATAACACTTCCAATCAGTTAAGATCAGAAGCCATGAGAGCCACTGCCTGGTACTGCATCATTATTATTATTATTATTATTATTATTATTATTATTATTATTATTATTATTATTATGATTATTATTATTATTCAGTAGTTTTATTTTTATAGCGTGCTTTCACTTCACTACCGAGCGCAGCTCTGTGTGCCTTGGGTATGTGCTGTGATTTGTTGTGATGCTCTGATGGTTATTGTATGGAAAGTGTTCTGCGTAGGATGTGTGCAGTGCCTAGTAGTGCAATTTTCTGTATGTTATATGTGTTTGTAAGTCCTGGTGTTTTTGTTATGTATTTGTCTGAATATTTTTTTATCATGCCTAATGCACCTACTATGATGATTATATTATTATTATTATTATTATTATTATTATTATTATTATTATTATTATTATATTATTATTATATTATTATTATTATTATTATTATTACTATTCAGATATACTGTATTGTTTAATACAGCCTTCTGCTTGGAAAGAGATTGAGAGGGATATGGAGTTTATTTCTGTCTTTTTACGCAACCACACCAATGCTCCCTCGTTGGCTAGCAAATCTTGGCTTTAGGTAGATGAATAATACCACCCCCAACGTATAATTCGACAGCTATTGTTGATCTCAGATAAAGGAAAAGTACTGGAAGGCAGTTAACGAAAACAGATCAGTTGTATTCAGTAATTTGTTTTTCATGAAATGTTGTTAAAGGAGTGTTCTGCGATAGATACACTTAATTATTATTAAATCATTTTCCCTCGAATATCCGGTAAACTTCACGCAGCATACAACAGTGCACCATACTGTGTAACGCAACACATATGCGTATAATTGTTGATGAGATTGATTATTAATAAGATATCGTACTTTCGTCTAAAGAGGAGTCTCTATGGATTACAAATGCCTTCATACAGAGACATATAATGGGAGTTGTTATCGTAAAATTACAATTTAGAAATGTCGGTTATGTAATTAACCGGCTGTTCTAGCGATAGCAGCCCCTCACGACAACGGCTGTAATAGCAATAATAGAACGAGCAAAACAACGGCATCGATGATGATATTGATAATGATGATGATGATGATGATGATGATGATACGTAGGATGTGGCCAATGAACAGATGATACCAATAGTATCATAGGATACCAATAGTAATTGGTGCACTTGGAAGTATCAGCGCTCAACTTCCAGCTTGGCTCAAAAAGTATTGGTTACAAAAGTAAAGGATAGAAGCACCTACAAAAATCCTTCATTGCTTCAAACTTCAAGAGTTCTCTGCAGGGTTCTTGACTAACACAGACTTATTGTCGAAATATCGTTCAACCAATAAAATACCTATTATAATCGAATCACGCTCTTCGTCTTGACTGTTAAATAATAATAATAATAATAATAATAATAATAATAATAATAATAATAACAATAATCAAAATGATAATGAGGAGGAGGGGGAAGAGAAGAAGAAGAAGAAGAAGAAGAAGAGAAGAGAAGAAGAAGAAGAAGAAGATGAAGAAGAAGAAGAAGAAGAAGAAGAAGAAGAAGAAGAAGAAGAAGAAGAAGAAGAAGAAGAAGAAGAAGAAGAAGAAGAAGGAAAAGAAGAAAAAGAAGAAGGACTCCTAATATATACAACAGACCCAACACACTTTTAATCACAGTTTTAATCAACTCTGGTTATTAACTGTTTGTACCAAGAATGAAAAATTTTGTTTCTATAAACTAAAGTATGTTTCCTGTTTCGGAATTATACCACAAATACACATCCGATCTGACACCAAATAATTAAGCTGAAATAATGACATCATAGAAGTTATTATGATTAATTTAGAAACACGTAATAGCAGTTATGTTAAGTTTTCGTTTAGTTCTTAATTGAATAGTCTATCATTGTAATGTCGGACATTTTCGTAGAATTTCTGTGCTTTATTTACTGATACACGTTCCGTTGTAGCTCAGTCAACTAGCGGATGAATGTCAGTGACTAGCTTGAAGAAGCGAGACGAAAGCTATTCCCAATATCCATTTTGTGGGAACAGAAATGGAAGCTGTCGAAAATGATGAAGCGAAGTCAGTGTGGGATTACAAACCAGAGGGAAAATAGAACACATGCCAGTTGCAGATGAGGAGAAATTATGTTCTGTAATTGACGTGACATGCTATTTGATAGAGTACAAAGAAAGGTTAAAGAGTAGAACACTACATGAACTTGAAGTATGAAATCCTCAAGTGCTCGAACAGAGAAGTTAACAAGATCATGATACTGTCGATTATTATTGTTATCATAGGAACACTTAACTGCTCAGCCTTTTTCTTCTTAAGTTTTCATTCCTTTTAACTACTACTATCAGCACTGTTTTGCTGTTGTCTATTTGTCTCAAGTCTTTTGAATGACTTTCTATCTAACATGAACTATATTTGAGGCTTTGTGTCACTCATCGGATCCTTATTTTTTCTGCCCTTTCTTTGAGACCGAAAAAACTTAGGGATTCTTCTTTTGTCTCAAAGTGTGTTTAGCGCCGGAGACTTTAATCTTACTCTACTTTATTTGTCCAAGAATTCAGCCTAGCAATCAAGCATTTCCTTACGGTCAATAGCATACTGACTATGAGAAAGTTCCAGAGTGGCTGTGTGGTAAGTAGCTTGCTTACGAACCACATGGTTCCGGGTTAAGTCCCACTGCGGGGAACCTTGGGCAAGTGTCTTCTACTATAGCCTTGGGCCAACCAAAGCCTTGTAAGTGAATTTGGTAGACGGAAACTGAAAGAATCCCGTTGTATATATGTACATATATATGTATATGTATGTGTGTGCGTGTGTGTGTGTGTATGTTTGTGTGTCTGTGTTTGTCCCCCCAACATCGCTTGACAACCGATGCTGGTGTGTTTATGTCCCCGTCACTTAGCGGTTCGGTGAAAGAGACAGATAGAATAAACACTAAGCTTCCAAAGAATACGTCCTGGGGTCGATTTGCTCGATTAAAGGCGGTGCTCCAGTATGACCACAGTCAAATGACTAACAAATAAAAGAGTAAAAGAGTAAAATGGAGGAACAAGGAAGCGATCTGCACCGGCTGATGCTCTTATGGGTGAGACACTTTTGGGTCAGCGATACAAATCCGTATAGGCTTAATGGCGTGCGTGGAGTGGCAAACTCAAGGGCTAACATAGGCGGCACACATTCTAACTTTGTCACTGATTATAGTCTTCCATCACATTTATCATCAACCACTATTCGGGACAGGGAGATATCGTGTTCTCTTACAGATCTCCTTACCCTCCATTGCAGTGCACGAACAAATTCACCAGATATATATGAAAGGTTTGGATCGCTTTTTAGGATTTTCCTTAATTGCGTACATTTCATTTATTATTTCATGATACGATAGATGCAGCACACAGATCATGGTATATTGGGTTGTCCGGAAAGTTCGTGCCGAAAAAGGTCAATAAATACTTGCCATTACATTTTTAATCAACCAAATATGAACCATTTTGTTGCACAATGCGTCTCCATCTTTCCTTTAACTTGAAAATACCCTCTTCCCAGAATTGAGGTGGTTTCATGGCAAAGAATTCATCAAGGTATCTTTTTACGTCATCCAAGGAATTGAAATTTTTACCATTAAGACTATTCTACAGAGACCTGGATAAGTGGAAATCCGAAGGAGCAATATCTGGTGAATATGTAGGGCGGGGTAACAGATCCCAGCCGAGCTACACCAATTTTTGTCTAATTCCCAAAGCATCACGTTCCAAAAATGAACTTTCTTATCTTCCATTTTAAGGGGTTACAAAATTAACACAGATTATAGGAACATAAACCTTCTTCCACGAAAAGATAGCTTAAACTGTGCTCCAAATGGATGTGTAGTCAAATCCTATTTTATGGACTCAACTATGTTCTAAAATAAGTCAAACGGTAAGCTACTATAAATCGGTACGAACTTTCCGGGCAACCCAGTATTAGATGTATCATGAAAGTATAGATGTAGTACATACATTTCAGTATCTTGAATAGGCAGATGTAATACATAAATCTCCATATCATGATATGGTAGATATAGTGCATATGACTCTGTATTAGGAACAGTTGATGTTATATAAGTCCCCACATCATGTTGCAGCAGATGTTGAGCAAGAATATCATATGACACCTGACATTTTCATGTGTGATATCGCCTTAAAGCAAGAAGGATTGAAATACAGATGTTGTTGTTGATAACCGACATCTTTGTTATACTATTGTTGTTCCTAGTTTGTTATCACAGGCGATATTGTTACCGTTTTTACTGCTCAAATTCTTTGTGTACATCGGTGTTTATATTATTTTGTTTTACCGAACATTTCAACAGGTTAATACTCATGTTTGCTGTGATGTTTCTTCTTTCAGCTGCCTTTGGTAAAGAACAACGACTGCATTAATTTCGAGATTATCAATCTTCTTCTTCTTCCCCTTCTCCAGTTTATATCCTGAACAACCTCATTAAACGAAAAGTAAAGTTCAAATATTTTTTCCCCAAGGGGACCAAATATGAAGCGGAAGGTGCTGCAAAAATGTTACAAATCCACAGAACAAATGAAATGCAACGGAATAAAATGCTTTCAGAAAATTTCAGAAAACTTTTGAACATCACGCTTAATTCAGTCGCTAATTGTTAAGAGTGATTCCTAGCATACATAATAAGAGTCAATAATAATAATGATGATAATAATAATAATAATAATAATAATAATAGTAATAATAATAATAATAATAATAGTAATAATAATAATAATAATAATAATAATAATAATAAGAAGAAGAAGAAGAAGAAGAAGAGCGATGATGATGATAATAATAATAATAATAATAATAATAAAACAATAATATTAATAGTAATAATAATAATAATAATAATAAGAAGAGAAGAGAAAAAAGAAGAATGATGATGATAATAATGATAATAATAATAGTAATAACAACAACAACAATAATAATGATAATAATAATAATAATAATAATATATAATAATAATAATAATAATAATAATAATAATAATAACAACAATAATTTATATTAAACTCACAAATACATAATGACTATTAAGTTGAAACATTTTGGCGTATATATTGACAAAGTACAAATGAATATATACATATATGTATATGTATAAATCAACCACTTAGCATTATATATATATATAGATATATAATATATGTATATATATGTATGTATATATATATATTTATTTATATATGTATATGTATGTGTAAATATATGTATGTATACATATGTGTGTGTAAATATATATATATGTATATATGTGTGTGTAAATATAAATGTTAATACATATATATATATCTATATCTATCTATCTATCTATCTATCTATCTATCTATCTATCTATCTATCTATCTATCTATCTATCTATCTATCTATCTATCTCTCTCTCTCTCTCTCTCCCTATATATATATATATATATATATATATATATATGAATACATCCATACACACAGAGAAACGCACAGACATATATAGTGTAAAGTTAAAAATGTAAAGATGGAGATCAAATTAAGCGGCAAAGCCCATGGAAAACAGTCAGTCATGGCTGTGCGAATTTTTAGATTCAATAAGACTGTCATGACATCTTATGTACCTTCTCGACTCTAATGCCATAATCAAGAGACAAGATATCCAGTGCCAATATGAGTCGTGGCAGGCTCAGGAATGAGGCAGTGCCATGAATCTCAAGTGCAAGCAAAATTTTCCCCCACATGTCCAGTGCCCTTCTCTGCATATCCGATTTTATATCAGAGTGAGCTTATTCAAGAGACACGCTTTAACAAAAGCTGAGGAGTGCATCAATGTCTTTCAACACACCGGACGTCAACACAGAATTTCTGAGTGCCCGTGATACTGTTAGATAGACGTTGAATTGACCGTGGGTTCATCCATCCTTGCTCCTTGGATGATGAAATATCTCTAAGTCTCCTGAAGGTAACTGATTTCTGCAGGTCTCTTGCGTGTTGCGTCTGACCCCAACATGGCATCTCAATGCGAGCAAAAGTGTACCATGTGTGTATGTAGATGTGTGTTGACATCGCACCTTAACTCATGTGAGACATGGACCTTTTACAAGCATCATGTAAGGGCTCTAGAACGCTTCCGTCAGAGATGTAAGAGCCACATTCTGAATATTGGTTGATCCTTGAGGATTCCACAAATAGTGACCTTGAGGAGAGCCGACGTCCTGAGCATTGAAGCTCCTATGATATGAGAATCCAACCTGTGTATACTTAACTTCCTGGATGTAAAATGAATTCAAGATAATAGACTCCCTACCCAGACAGAAATGCTAGTTCTATACTTGACTAGGTCTAAATCTTACGTCAAAATGTATCCCTTCAAATTGTTACTGATCAGATATCGACTAGATATTTTAGAATCATAACCACTACTATAATGGCTTCAAAACTTGGCACAAGGCTAGCAATTTTAGGCGAAGAAGATCAGTTAAGATTAGTTAATTACATTGAACCCAGTGCTCAACTGAGGCTTATTTTATCGCGTCGGAAAGGATAAAAGACAAAGTTGATCTCGGTGATATTTGAAATGATAATGTATCAAGCCAGAAGAACGCCGCTAAGTATTTCGTTCAGCGTGCTCACGATTTTGCCACCTTGCTACCTTAAATGACTACTACCATAATGACTTTCAAGAGTGTAGTGGTTTTAGCGATAACATATACAACTTCCTCTCAAGTAGAAGCTTTCCTCTAGAAAAATTGACCTAGGAACATAACGTGGTATAATCCTTCGCATACTCGAAAACAGAGACATACAGAGTCAATGTTTTCTTATCCTTACTGGGAAAGCTCCCCCCACTATACCATTATTTCAATAAAAGCTTTAATGAAGGGCCCCATAAAATTGTCTAACATGTAACAAGTCAACCTGTAATTCACCCAAAATCTTGCATCATATACTTTAGTCAAATAAACTATGAATATAACTAGATACATACATACGCACATATAATACTAATGTAGACAACAATAAGAATAATACTTTCAACAACAGCTGTATAAACCATAATATTTCTCCCCTCTCTCACTACATTGAGAAAAATAGACTACAAGTCTAACGATAGAAAGAAACAAACGAGGCGTATTAGTCTCCCATCCAAGATACATTCATACTCCTACACGGCTAAAAACATGCTACCACTCTCTCCAGGTTCCTATGGTAGCCGAGGGAAAATTATATTCTATAATATAATATCGCCGTAAAGCTAAACACTTTACTGTGAATGGCAAGATATGCAGCATGGGTACGCAACGAAAAACCGATAGAAAAAGTAAGAAAGCAATATATATATATATATATATAATATATATCTATATATATATATGTATATGTATAGTATATGTATATATATTGGTTAATGACAACCTATAAAGACAGTACTTTGCAAGATAGGGAATAAAAATGCATATCTATACTTTTTCTATGAGAATTATCGGCATTAATGAAATCAATGGAAACTAAACTATGTTATTGTGTCGTCTTTGAGGGAGCTTATATTTTGCTTCAAGTTGCTCGCAGCTCCAAAATGCGCTTATACAACAAATAGAAACGAATATATAGAACACAAGCTATTATTTGCTTGGATTTCAATTTCTTTAGATAGAATATAATCAATGTACTATACTTTAAAATATGAAAGTAATATACTTGGTTTACGAAAATACTAGCCACTTTTGCAAAATTAAACAGAGAAATATGAATGATTCTGCTTTGATAAATTTATCAAAAGCCCTTTGAATTAAATTTTTGACAGAAACTAAGAAATAATTTTGTACTATGTTAAATATTACCTGGTATACATACACAAAGGCATGAGTATTTTCAAGGAGACATCAATATAGGCTCACTAGACATACATACGTAAATTTATACATACATATATATATACATACATAGACACACATGCATGCATGCATGCATACATACATACATACATACATACATACATACATACATACATACATACATACATACATCATACATACACATACATACATACGTACGTACATACATACATACATACATACATATGTACATCCTTCCCTCCCTCCATTAATCCATCCAGTAATCCAGCAATCCATGTATGCATCCATACATATATATACACATTCCTGAACAAAGGTAGGAGAAGGTTTAGAAAGGTAGAGAGAGAGAGAGAGAGGCGGGGTGAAAGAGAGAGGGAGAAAGCGAAAGAAGACAAGATTGAAAATGTGTGTATAAAAAATGTATGTATATACATATGTGTATGTGAATGTATATATATATATATATATATATATATATACATATATACCTACATATATATATATATATATATATATGTGTGTGTGTGTATGTGTGTGTGTATGTGTGTGTGTGTGTGTGTGTGGTGTGTGTGTGTTTATGTCTGTGAATATTGGACATATGGGTGCCTGATTACAAAACAAATATTTAAAATCCATCCTCATTAATTAAGAATTTAAAAACTCTGATTAATTTCAAACAAACACCCCCTCACAGACACTTTTATCCGAAATGATATTCTCTAAAATTAGAGACGTATGATTCATCCTGTTTTCTATAAGTTTTCATACATACATAAGTACGTACGTATATCGGTACACACACACACGCGCGAGCAGACACACGCACACACACACACGTATTTATTGTTAAACGTGTATACGTGTGTACGCATGCATATGTGTGTGTGTGTGCGACATCACAGTTTTTGATTCCCAGTCAAGTGTTTCCAAGTTTGGCTCCAGTTCGTAGCACCAAGGGCAAGAAACTTCTATTATAACCACGCGTTTGCTAATTTCTTCCTTTTTACTTCAGTAAGAAGAGCCGTACAGATGACACTCTGTGTCCTCTTCGATAGGAGACAGATGAGAGCAATAGAGGGAGGCATGTATACATTTTCCCAAGCAATTCAAAGCCTGTCATCCAGGAATCGGTTCACATAGTCTCCTGAGGCCACACAACACCCCACACACATATATATATATATACGCACACACATATATATGCATAAATACGTATATGAATACATATATATATATATGTGTGCGTGCGTGTGTATACGTAAGTCGTCTAAAAGTCCATAAATCAAGAAAAAGATGCACTCGTATATCTGTCAATAGAGTGATTTTATTATTTGAAATAATTCTGTACACTCAGGATAATATATATATATACATATACATAAATACACACACACACACACACACATAAATATATATAATATATAATATATATATATAGATATATATATATATATATATATATATATATATATAAAGCTTCCCGTTATATATATATATATATATATATATATAATATATATATTATATATGTTAAGGGCATTACTATACATAAATATCTCACGCTAGGAGGGACTCTTAAAGTCAAAATTACCATAATAAACACATAGTACCGAATGCGAGGGAATGCAACTCTCGAAGCGAGCCTTTTAAAACAGATTAAGCTGCAGATGATATGATCTCATAATTAGTGCAGGAAATGCACTTTTTAATCGTCAGTGCATGCATAATCAATACACATAAACATGAACAAAAATCAACATACCAGACGAACACCAAATGTATCCACCATAGTACACAGAATTGTTCACCCTTATATATCCATGTAAGAGGCGGGCTTTTCAAATTACATCTCGGCACACGGGTTTATTCAGAATAAAATTCAGCACTGAATATATTCCGCTTAAATTTAAAATTTAGAAATAGGTTTAAATCTTTATAAGAAATTATCAAGTAGTTGGCGTGAAAAACCTCATAAGGGAAAAGTTTATTAATTTCGCCCTTTAAATATATTTATTTATATTAAGGGCATTACTATACATAGAGGTTTTTCACGTTAACTACTTGATAATTTCTTATAAAGATTTTAACCTATTTTTAAATTGTATATATATATATATATATACATATATATATACTTTATATATGTATATATATATATATCCATGGGTGTATGAATTATCCTATGTTTACCGTTAACATGGAAAATTCAATGAACCGTTACCAGGGTAGCAAATTCACGTCAGAAACTCGGTTGAAGCGACTTATCCAAAGGTAGAAGCTCCGGGTTAATGTGCAGTAATTTGTGTGTTACAGATGAATAAATAAATAAATGGAGTTGAACGAAGATGTTAATAAAATTCCTTTACTTTCGACATATGTTTCAAAGACAGCATGGTTTTATTCCAAAGGAATAAACGGTGTAAGATGCAATCTTCTCATCAGGAAAGAAAGAGAGCCTCTCTCAACAACAAGACATTATAACATTAACGATGGCTGCCTACATGATAAACAGAACGTTATTAAGTATTAAAAACAGCCGTTAGTAGATTCGACGTTAAAGGCAGATAGAAGGAGGGGAAGGGTTAAAGATATACTAATTAGGAAACAAATAGAGAGGGAGGGATACGTTGATTAAAAGAATGTTCAAAGGCTTAGGAAAAGATTCCTCTATTGAAGTGAAGTGCAAGTTAAACTGATTGTTCAAAGACTGGCGAAATCACTTATATGAGTAAAATGTATGTTTCTGCCAGTGTTTACATTTGTACGATCTCTCTATGAGTGTGTTTACAAGGGGATTCTTCGAGAAGAGAATATGGAAGAGTTCAGAGTTGCAACTGTTGCAAAACCTCTTGCCCTTATCGAAAGGAAAATATATGGACAAAATGAACCAATCTAACTTGAAATCTATATTGTTGTCTTTAAGACGCCAAACTAATTTACTTATTATCATTATTATTATTATTATTATTATTATTATTATTACTTTTTTTCTTCTTCTTTCAAATTTGCTATCATTTCTTGCCGAGTGTCTTCCCGACTCCTAGGGCAAAGAAACTCATAGTAATCATTGGTATGGAGGCCATTAAACCAAACTCAGTAGTTCGTTCATTTTTTTTTTTTTAAAGTTAAATTAAAATACATGAGCAACAACAGTTCTCACATCGACAATGCTCTCTCAATACGTGTGATGTACCAGTTAAGACAATCTTTTGCACTTCTTGCAGGGATGGTAAGCTAGGGATCATTCTCATATAATTTTCGGTTCCCTTCTTGATCATTCCTAGTGCTCCTACGATCACTGGTATTGTAACCGCCTTGAGATGCCACATTTTCTCAATTTCAATGAGTAGGTCTTTATATTTTCTGAGCTTGTCAAACTCTTTCGCTGAGATATTATGATCACAAGGGATGCTCATGTCGATCAATAAGCAAACTTTATTGTTTTGGTCTTTCACAATAATATCTGGTTTATTGGCCTTGATGGTTCGGTCTGTATGTACTGGAAAGTCCACAGAATGGTTACATTTTCTCCTTCAGTTACAGCCTCAGGGTGGTGATTATACCACTTGTCGGCAGTTTTGATATTGTAATGCCGACTTATTAGCCAGTGGAGATATTGGCCAACTCTGTCATGTCTTAATTTATACTCCACTGGTGCTAAGACTTTACATCCAGAGATTAGGTGGTCCACTGTTTCAATCATGTCGTTGCAGAATCGGCATTTTGGGTCTGCTCCATTTTTCATCACATTGGCCTGGGGGTCACATATTTGCCGTGCAGAGGTTTCCCCTCCCACCTATCAGCCAATTGCTCGTGCGCTTTTTTCATTGCCATCATTTTCACCTTCTTTGCAACAATAGTTGCGGTACTTCCCTCGGGTTGTTCAGTTTGGGTATCCTGCACGAGATCAATAGCAAATATTTTGCTTTCCTTTATGATAGAATGAAGCTTCTTTCGTCTCTCGTGATTTTCCACGAGCTTTAGCATCCAGTCATTCGATATTTCGAGATATTTGGCCAGTCCAATTGTGTTGTGTTTGTAAGCTAGTTCAAATTGGATCAGGCCTCGACCTCCTGGGCGCTGGGAAGGTAAAGGCGATCTACGTCTGCCTTTGGGTGGTACATCCTATTACAACTTATTATTATTATATATTATTATTATTATTATTATTATTATTATTATTATTATTATTATTATTATTATTATTATTATTATACTATTATTATTATTATTATTATTATTATTATTATTATTATTATTATTATTATTCGTATTATTGTAATTGTATGAGGGGTTGGAATTAACAAGATTAATGTTGGAACTCCCGGATAAAGAACCTTTATTTAGCATATTGGTATTGTGAGAATATATAATTTGTGAGAGATTCTTAGTGTTGGAGAAAGCGATTCTAACTTTGTGGGGGTTGATAATAGAATAATATCTAGAATTTTTTTGAAAGTTCCTAGCAACTGCTTCACGGAACTGCAAAGGAAGGTTCGATTTAATTTGTTTTCCAAATGGGATTACGAACCAGACACTGTTCTTAGTTACTTTTGAATTTTAAGTGGTATTTTTTATAAAGGTAGGGGAAAACTTTCATGGTTGGAAATTTAAGGTTAAATGACGCTTACTTCCCCTGGTCCGTAAAGAATTTATATTATGTATTGGGCTGCTTACACTATTAGAATTAAAATCTCTCTTACTATTACAACTAGATATTTTGTCCGGAGCAGCAGCAATAGGACTAGAATGAGCAGAATCAATGTATGACACTTTCTCTTTATAGCCTGCTTTTATCAAGGCGGCGTTATAGAAGTCTGCTTTTCGTTAAAAATGTCAACATTGGCAGATAATTTCGACAATCTAAGTGAGATGTTTTTAACTAAAATATTGGTAATTACCCTAGCGTGATTACTGTAAAGACTAATATATTTAAGATTCGTAGAAGGTTTATGGTATGGGAAGTACGAGTTATTTTGTAAATTGAGAGTAATGTCTAAGAAGTTGGCTTTAGTTAACTCATCGTCAAAAACGATGCGCAAGCCCATTCTACTAAAAAACCTAACTAATCTATTCTTAACCTTCTGTATTTTTTTATTTGAAATGTTTTGGAGGTAAAGCAGACAATCGTCGCGATAAAGACCTCTGCAGATGCCCGGGAACTGGTCGGCCATTTCATAAAGAATATATATTCCGACCAAATCGGCTATCTGGGCGCTGTCTCAACTTCCCATTAGTACATCAAACGCATTAGGAGTATCACTCCGGACCCACAACTTGTTATCAAACTTGATAAAATATTTCCTAGCAGTCAGTATCACATTAATTTCTTCCCTAGAGAGACCTGCTTTATTGTGTGCGTGCCATAGGGCCTTATTGAATATAATAGGGTTGATTGAAGAATAGAAACTTGATATATCAAATTGAATAAATTTAGTGTTGGCCTTATCAGTAATGGAAGTAAACCAATCTACAACTTGAACAGAATTAGACCATAAGCTAAGTTTTAATTTTCTAATTAATGTAGGGATATACTTATCTAATATGTATTGCTAAGAGTACCGATGTCTGAGCTGGAAGGGCATATAAGCCGCAATGCTGGGTAGTATAACTTTTATACTAACCCAGCATTGCGGCTTAATGCCCTTCCAGCTCAGACATTGGTATATATATATATATATATATATATATATATGTGTGTGTGTGTGTGTGTGTGTGTGTGTAGGTATATATATATATATATATATATATATATATATATTATATATATATATACATATATCATATATACATACATACATACATGCAACATACATATAATGACATATATATAATCATATATGGAAATTAATAGAAATTTTCACTTCCAGTGGACTAACGTGTAAAAATTTAGTCCAAAGTGTATGTATTACTCATAAAATACAGTGTATATTTAAACACATAAGGAATCTACTCGTGGGATTCAACTCGCTAGAAAGAACCTAACTGTTCTTTCTAGCGTGTTGAATCCCACGAGTGGATTCCTTATGTGTTTGAATGTACACTGTATTTTATACACACACACACATATATATGTATATATATATATATAAAAATAGGCGCAAGAGTGGCTGTGTGATAAGTAGCTTGCTTACCAACCGCATGGTTCCGGGTTCAGTCCTGCTGCGTGGCATCTTGGGCAAGTGTCTTCTACTATAGCCTCGGGCCGACCAAAGCCTTGTGAATGGATTTGGTAGACGGAAATTGAAAGAAGCCCGTTGTATATATGTATAAATATATATATATATATATATATATATATGTGTGTGTATGTTTGTGTGTCTGTGTTTGTCCCCCTAGCATTGCTTGACAACCGATGCTGGTGTGTTTATGTCCCCGTTACTTAGCGGTTCGGTAAAAGAGACCGATAAAATAAGTACTGGGCTTACAAATAATAAGTCCCAGGGTCGATTTGCTAGACTAAAGGCGGTGCTCCAGCATGGCCGCAGTAAAAATGACTAAAACAAGTAAAAGAGTAAAAAGGTATATATATATATATATATATATGTATATATATATATATAATATATATATATATATATATATATATATAGATTTATACATACATACATACATACATAAGGCCACTCCTTGAGTACTAATCTAAAGATGAACTATAACGACGAGGACGACCACAACAACGGAAGAATATTCTTTCTATACAACATTAAATATTACATTAAGTATTGACTCTGTTGAGCGTAGTGCTGGAAGCAATTTCCTGTCAAAGCTTAAACAGTATTTCTCTTGCATTGTGAGGCTTTGTAACTATTTTATATAACGTAAAACTTCCGAAATATAAAATTTATGTAATTGTAAAGAAGAAATATCAACAATTTATTTAGACCGATATAAACTATAATTCTCGAATTAATTATGAGTCATTTTAAATAAGTAATGTTGGTGAATCTTGCTTTTGAAACAACATCGATATAATGAAGATATTTATTTGTTGTCACTCCTACATTAAACGGAACCAGTTTAGAAAGTTTCAACTAAAGTGCAATCATTCTTTTTGCTATTCAATTTTATTTGTGTATTGTCTTGACAGTAAAAACAACTTTTTAAAAGTTACAAATAAATCTCATGTGATGTATCAATACATTCTATAAATATTCTTATGTAATGTATCAGTATCTTATGACAAGTAATATTTCATTATATTTCCTATATAAAATAAATAGATATTTGACGATATTCTGTTCGAAGTTGGAACGAAAAGATCCAATCTTCCCCATCTTAATTTAACGTTATGATTTACATGATATATATGCCATAAAATAATTTCCAATAAAAAATTAAACTATTTGATGGGTAGACATTTGTGGTCAGAAGTTTTACTTCTAAACCTCCTGATTCCGGGTTCAGTCCCTCTACGTTGCACCTAGAGTGAGCGTCTTCTACTGTAACGTCACGCCGACCAAAGCCTTGTGAGTGGATTTGATAGGCGGAAACTGAAAGAAGCCCGTCTCAAATATATATATATAATATATATTATAATAATATATATATATATATATATATATATATATATATATATATATATATATATTCTCTTATGAGTTTTTTTTCACGCTAACTATTTGATAAATTCTTATGAAGATTTTATCCTATTTTAAAATTATATATATATATAAAGTAAAGCTTTGCAGGAAATATTTTTTTCGCCCTAATCAGTCTTTTGGGCCCTAGTGCAGAAGTTCCAGAGTTTTGAGGAGTGTGGAACCATCTCTTAGAGATTATTGTTACCAGGGTCAGAATAAATCCCTCCCAGTGGTTCACATGTTAATTAATCCATACCTGGGATCCCATGTATGGTTTAATTAACATGTGAACCACTAAAACTTCATTTTAGGGGAAGGTAAACTCGTATAACAATATACTTGAAGTGTGGTTAGTTTCTGGTCGCCTCAACTTCTGTTGTGCCACTGGTTCTATTGCTGAGTTCAGTGCTGTGCAGCATTTTACAAGAATTTCTTGGACCATTGAAATGTTTACACAGTCTTACTGGGTTTAGGAAGTGGTCTTACTCGGTCATGAGTTGATTTCCAGTATATATATATAATATATATATATATATATATATATATATATATATATTATATATATATATATATATATATATATATATATATATTTATGTATGTATATATATATATAACGATATTCAATCTCGTGTTTCTCCTTTTTCGAGATCACCGACAGTTTGTATTTTGCGTTTGAAATGAGTTCTTATCCCTTGCTGATGATTATCACACGCTGATGACAGGTCACATATATATGTGTGTGTGTGTGTGTGTGTGTGTGTATGTATATATATATATGTGTGTGTGTATGTATATATATATATATATATATATATATATATATAAGTGACGGATCTTTGATGAAATTGCAGCGACTAGGATGCATAATTGCATACAGAGCAACGTGCAGTTGCTGCAGTAGAAACATATGTTGGTCATTATTACATATGTTGTAGAAAACATTTCAATAAAATCTATATTCTCCAATTGGTTTTCATTTACACACACACACACACACACACACACACACACACACACAGAGAATATATATATATGTATATATATTATGAGGTGGGTGCTGAAAAGTTTCTGGCTTTAAGGGTACTGTGAAAGGCCTGGTTTGGGGTCCAATCTTCCGAGTTCTTTCACAGGGCTAAGAAAAAATTAAGGACTGCTGCAATATGTGTGTGAATTTGATAGGGGAATATGTTGAATAAAATCATAATTAACTGATCCTTCTGTATTTTCTTTTGCCACAGCTTGGAACTTTTCAGCCCCCAACACCTCGTGTTTGTGTTTGTGTGTGTGTATAATATAATAATAATATAATATAATATAATATAATATAATATAATATAATATATATATATAATATATATATATATATATATATATATATATATATATATTATATATACAGTAGTAGTTGAATAATATTCTGAAGGCCACAATTTACTCACACGCAGAATCTTTCAGATCTTGTCACTAATTCAGTTCTTAACCAAATTGAAAACTGTTAACATTTGTGAAAAGGGCTGATCCCTAGCTAGATTTTGGCATAAAGAGATTTGATCCAGTAGAAAAAAGTTTACATCAAAATTTGTAGCAACGTTATAAGAGAATAAGTAACTCCTCCAATCAAATTTAGATCTAAAAAACCTTTTTTTATGGTAAAAGCAAAATTTATTTATCTTAGCTTCAGTGATAGAAGAATGCATGAAGAATTTCATAGTTTTGCCCCCATGCAACAAAAATTTGTATTAAAAAAGTTGTGAGGTATAATATCATGAAAATAGATATGAGGCAAAAATTTAGATTTAAGTATAATTAGCTTTTATATTTTAAAATCAAACTATATTTTAATTAAGCTTAAATGACTGAGCTCAATTCGAGGAATTTCACGGTATCAGTCTCATGCAATGAAGTTTTAAAAGAAAAAGTTATGAGCGTTTGTTTTTGGAACACGCACTTTCATTATATTGTGCGATAGTAAAACCGCTCGTATTTTACACGGCCATTTGAGGCCCTAGTGAAATTATGTTGGTGGGAATGATAGCTTCTTGTAACGAATATTGGTTTTAAATTTTGGCACAAGGCCAACAATTTCAGGGGCGGAGATAAATCAAATACATCGACCCCAGTACTCAACTGGTACTTATTTTATCGACCTCGAAGAGATAAAAGCCAAAGACGGACTAAATGCCGCTAAGCATTTTAACCGGCGTGCTAACGATTCTCTTGGCTCGCCGACTTATCATGTAACTAATATTGTATCGTTTTGTTTTTTTCTTCGGTTACCATCATCGTTTGAGCGAGTGCACAACGTGCTATTTTGTTGAAACTTTTGTCAGCCAGTAAAATGCGAGACGCTTTTTCGCCGCACATTGTGTGTATATATATATTTGACTGTGGCCTTGCTGGAGCACCGCCCTTAGTCGAGCAAATCGATCCCAGGACTTATTCTTTGGGAGCCTAGTACTTATCGGTCTATTTTGCCGAACCACTAAGTTACGGGGACGTAAACACATCACCATCGGTTGTCAAGCGATGTTGGGGTGACAAACACAGACACACAAATACACACACACACATATATATATACATATTTATACGACGTCTACCAAATCCACTCACAAAGCTTTTCTTCGGCTCGAGGCTATAGTAGAAGACACTTGCCCAAGGTGCCACGCAGTGGGACTGAACCCGGAACCATGTGGTTGGTAAGCAAGCTACTTACCACACAGCCACTCTTGAGCCTAGTATATATATATATATATATATATGTGTGTGTGTGTGTGTATGTATGTATGTATGTATGTATGTATGTATGTATGTATGTATGTATATATACTCACCCTATCACATCATGCGTGATGGAAAGTATTTTGCTTATATTAAAATAATTAATGACCACACAAATGCTGCAAAAAACGACAATTTAATTAACTGTTGCTGCTCTTCTAAACTAGCTATTCTGTGCAAAATTCCCCTTTGTTTTATATTACATAATTGGGGCAATTAAAACACTTAATGGCTCTGGAATTGCGTAAGAAAACAGCATATAACTCATAACTCAATGCTTTCCTTTTGCTTTTTCATTAGAATGTATTTCTTAGAACTTGGACATCATCGATTACGAATAATTTGAAAATCATTGATCATATTGTTTTCCTGGAATCCTATATTGCGGAGACTATTTTTAGTTAACCAACAAGACTGTATCCAAAGTTTTGTGTTTCATCTTCACACATCGTATAATATGTTATTATCATATATCGAATTAGTTGCGCTATAATTAACAATGTTGTTAATATGCTATAGTTTCACTCATGTCTCTAGTATTGAACAAAGTATTTCATATATAAAATAAAATAAAATAAATATTTTCTTCTCCAGCCATGCCAGGCTCATGAGGGCCGGTTTTCCGGTTTCAATGAATTTATTTATGTGCCCTTTTCAAGCCTAGCCAGGCTCATGGGCCCGGTTTCCCGGTTTCTATGGCGTATGTGTTCCCCCCAGCTGAACGGGACGCCAGCCCATCGCAACGTTACTCAAGAAGCAGGAAGAAAGAGTGAGAGAACGTTGGGACGAAAGAGTACAACAGGGGTTGCCAGCACACCCTGCTGGAGCCTCGTGGAACTTTAGATGTTTTCGCTCAATAAACACGCACAACGCCCGGTTTGGGGATCGAAACCGCGATCCTCCGACCGCGAGTCCGCTACACTAACCACTGGGCCATTGCGCCTCCACTTTCAGTGTCAATGGCGTATATATTTCCCACCTGGACGAGACGCCGGATTACTCACTTTTGCCAGCTGAGTGGACTGGACTGGAGCAACGTGAAATGAGGGCTGCAATCAGAAAACCACTACTTTCAGAAACAAACGTTGCAAAGCGTTTAGAGTGGAGTAAAAACCTACAGAATTGATCCCTAGAGCAGTGGAAGAATTTTATTTTCTCGGACGAGTCATCCTTTACCTTATTTCCGACCACCGGCCGATTATACGTGTGGAGACAGCCAAAAGAATCCTTCTTCCAACTGTTAAACATGGAGGAGGATCTGTGATGATGTGAGGGGCTATAGCTTGGAAATCCGCCGGCCCGATGGTTTCCCTTCATAACAGAATTAATAGTCAAGACTATTTAAGCAATTTATCTCATCAAATTCCTCCTATGGTTGCGGAACTGTTTCTGGAGGGGAACGCAATCTTGCAGGATGATAATGCACCAATTCACTCAGGTAAAGTTGTTACTGAATGACACAAGGAACGTTCTAGTGAAGTTGAACATCTTATCTGACCACCACAGTCCACAGATCTCAATATTATGGAACATTTATGGTGCATTTTAAAAAAACAGAAAGGAGTCGATATCCTCAACCATCATCACTACAATGACTGGAGAGTGTTTTAACTGAAGAATGGACAAAAATACCTTTGGAAACAATTCAAACTTTGTACGAATCCATACTTCGTAGAATTCAAGCTGTAATAACTGTCAAAGGCGGTCCTACCCCATATTAGAATAAATTTGTTTGAAGTTTTAAGGTGTTTCCATTATTTTGTCCAACCCCTGTATATACATAATATATATATATATATATATATTATATATTATATATATATAATAATATATATATAATATATATATATATATATATATATATATATATATATATATATATATATATATATATATATATAATACATATATATATTATACAGGGGTTGGACAAAATATATATATATATATATACCTCATTAACTCTGTTACACGTTTCAGTCATTTGACTGCGGTCATGCTGGAGCACCACTTTTAGTCGAACAAATCGGCCCCAGGACTGTGAGGATCTCTAGGATTTCCTCTAGACATACGTTGCACACCCGCGATGTTCTATTCTGTTTGGGCTTCCAGATGAGCAGCTACGCAGGAAGCATTGGAGGCAGCCTGATTTAGAACACAAGGGTATGACGGTATCTGTATTTTACCCCACGTAGATAGGTGGTATGGAATTGGGAGGACATCATACTTGTTTAAAACAAAAACCTGATCCTCTGTGAGTTCCTTTTCTATTCTTCTACTTTTCTAACTTATTCTTGCTATCCCTTTATTTCATTTCCGGATAAGTATGGGATCTGTTTCGTTTAAATAGACGCACCATATGTAATGACATGTCTTCAAGGGTCCCTCAAGAAGTTAACAAGAATTTAAGAGTCCATAGCACGTACACACACACACACACATACATACAGAAAGAGAGGTAGTGAGGAGACGGGGAGTGATGTTTTATAGACAGGTAACAAATGTATATCGATACATATATATATGCATACATACACACATATGTACATACATACATACACACAGACACACACACGCACATATATATATATATATATATATATAATAATACACACACACACTCACATATATATATATATTATATATATATATATATATATATAATATATATATATATATATGTACACACACATGAAGGGTGTTCATTAAAGTTTTCCCCTCAACCACTTCCGGTTACTGCAGGAAACGGAACTTGTATACGTATAATCATACATGTCTCCACAGGTCACATTGCAAATCGCAGCTTTCCGCTAGCATTCAGTTGTCTTTTACGGTTACTGAAGTGGATTAAGGTGTTTAAAGGATGCAGTTGAATGCAGATCAGTGATCTTATATACTTGAAAGGACGTAAACCGAAAGAGAATTTCGATGAGATGATAGAAGTTTAGTGAGACGATGCACCATCATATGGCCGTAGTCAACCACTGGCATCATTAGTTCAAATATGGTCGGACATCGCTGGAAGCTGCTCCTATTCCTGGACCATCACATTCCGCCACTGATAGCGACATCATCCATAAAGTGGAAGCCGCCATCGTGGAGATCACCGCATAACTATTCGGTAACCTGCCCAAGAACTGAAGATAATTGTAGGGTTCGTGGAAAAAAACCCATTCAAGACCATTTGCACATGCGGATGTTGTCTGTACGATAGATTCCCTGGATACTCAGAATTTTTCAGAAGCTGGAACGAGACAATTGCTCTCAGCCTCTTTTGGCAATGTGCAAAGAAAACGAGGAGGACTTTTTCGGCAGACTTATCACACAGAATGAAACATGGGTCCATCACGATGATCCTGAAACCAAAGTCCAGCCGGAGCAATGGAAGCATGTTAACTCACACCTCCAAAGAAGGCTCGTGCCCAACACTCAGCAGGCAAGGTGATGCTCACCGTCTTTTGGGACCAGGGCGGAATAGTGATGATGGATTTTCTGGCAAAGGGCACCACATTTAACGGGGTATATTATGCTTCTCTCCTGCAGAAATTGTGAGACACCATCAAAGCCGAGAGGTGTGGCATGATGACCAAAGGAGCTTGTCTCCTCTAAGACAGCGCCCCTGTTCACAATGTGCATGTTACTCAGATGAAAGCACACCCCTGCGGCTATGAAATCCTTCGTCATCCCCCTACTCTCACGACCTCACACCATCTGACTTCCACCTGTTTCCAACAATGAAGTCTTTTTAGAAGGGGAAACACTTTTCGGATGATGATGAACTTATTTCCGACATCTACAGACGTGGTCTTCACAGAACCATAAAGCGATGGGAGAAGTGTGTCACCACTGGCGATAGCTATGTAAAAAAGGACTAAAAATTATGCCAAGTTTCGTTTATTCCAGTCCTTGTGAAGTAGATTAGGGGATATCTTTAATAAACACTCCTCGTGTGTCTATATATATATATATATATATATTAAATACAAAATGGGACAAGACCGCAAAACATCCGGACAGCGAGGTGATACAAAAAGGGACAGCAAAATATCCAGATAGATGATACAAAGAAGACAAGGACGGGTCATTCGAAGTTTTCTTTCCTCAGTCAAGCACTAGATTATCCTCGCAATTTCGGCTGCTTATTCTTGAGATTGCCCCAATTTGGCCAGCCCCAATGAAAAACTAAGCTAAGAGCATCAGATTGCTTGGAAGAAAGCAGCGAATGTACACAAATACAAGGACGGAGAAACGGACAATCTTACACATACATAAAAACAATAAAAATACAATAAAAATAATAACAGGACACAACAACAGGTGTCTTTCGACTAAGGACGAATTGAATTAAGCTGGTGCGTGTGGAAATGAAGCCTTATGGCAGATATACAAGAGTTTCACAAACACAGGGAAGAATATCGGTGTTGCACGGACAACGGTCAGACCAAGAATGAAAGAACAGGTTTGGCCGAGGCAGTCACGTGGGAAGAGAAGAGAGAGAAGTAGAAGCAGAGGGACAGAAGAATTAAGGAGGGGCGAGAAAAAAGGACAGGGACACAGTGAAGTGAAAAGGGAAGGGAAAGTAAGTAATAAGAGAAGGCAAAGAAATGTGAGAGTGGAATGAACGAATAAGCGTGAAGAGGCTGATCGACAGGAATAGAGTCGTACAAGATTTAGATAAATATATACTTACATATAAGAGACTTAAGTGTACGTACGCCGCTATATATATATATATATATATATATATATATTATTATTATTATTATTATTATTATTATTATTATTATTATTATTATTATTATTATTATTATTACTACTACTACTATTATTATTATTATTATTATTATTTTATTATTATTATTATTATCATCATCATCATCATCATCATCATCATTATTATTATTATTATTATTATTATTATTATTATATATATATATATATATATATATATATAAGTTATGTATGCATACTATATGCGCAGCAATTATAGCTGAATGATTAAGAAGGGTCGATCCCTATTTCGAGAATGAAATCGGAGTTGAAAGAATTGGATTATTCCTTTAATTAAAACGATATAATCTCGTTACTCACTGTGTCATCTTCATTCTACCTTAGTATTGCATTAAGTGTACAGGCTTTTGTGGAATGCTCAGTTATTAACATGTTAATTCAGGAGCAGATAATCCAGTTGATCACACAACTAAATCATCGTCGTCCAACTTTCGAGATACACCACCGTGTGTGACTGTATGCATATTAAAAGTTATACCAAGAGAGCCCCCATATCAAATGATTCTAAAAACGTTTCCACAAATTGTCGTATTAATACACGTGAAGTGGTGATCTGAAAACGAAACAAAACATGTACAAAATCAAAAATGAATTAAAATTACATTGTCTGGAAATTCTTTCCAGCGATATTAGAGTAGCCATATTGGAAGAACCATCGTGTTCTATATTTAGAAATTAACGATCTTCCGTATGAGATGAATAACATTATACGCTAAGAAGCCGCTGAAATTATGCTAACACATATACATGAAAATATCTAATACATTTCTAATTACAAGATTCATATAAAACAGAAACGGCATAGATGCAAAGAATAGAGACATTTTTACATCTTCATAAAATCTGTAAGTTTTCATTGTTAATTTTTTTTATATTCTTTCTGTTCATATACACTAGTCTTGTGTATCGGTGTGTATGTGTGTACTTATTATTATTATTATTATTATTATTATTATTATTATTATTATTATTATTATTATTATTTTTATTTTATTTTATTTTATTTTATTTTTTTTTCAATAATTAAACTTTATTTTTATTGCATTTGGCGAAATGCCAAATCTAGTAATTACCTCATCATGCAGACTTATGAAATATATAAAATTATATTTCAGTTACGATACCAACAAAACAACCCAGGGAAAACCCAAAAAAAATGCAATGCAAAGATGTATGCGAGAACTGATAAGTTTTGGCAGTAGTATTAGTAGTAGAAACCATATACTATATACTATAATTGAAATTATGTTTATGTTTCACCTTTAACCTTCTCAGGTTCAGCGAGTTATTCGCAGAAAAAATATCTAAGAAATATAATATCACTTTGTATATAAAATAGTAATGTGATGTCAAATTTAACGTCTATGAGTTTGCAATACTAAATGGCTGTGATTCAATACTTTATGACTCAACCTTATATGAAATAATATATAAAGAAACTGAATATCTATCTATCTATCTATCTATCTAGGTAGCTAGCTAGCTCTCTTTCTCTCTTTCACTCTCTCTCTCTCTCTCTCTCTATATATATATATATATATATTTAGAGAGAGAGAGAAAGAGAGAGAGAGAGAATGAATTAGTTGTGGAAATACAAGTTTCTGAGTCAACGATATGAGAGCTGATAAAAGAACAACTTGGCTTCCTGCTTTTTATTTGAAAACATTTTGGACGACTTGTCAGCTGAGAAATTAAGGAAGTATTCTAAGAAACGATCTTTGATTAATTTTTTTGTACCCGAGATTATTTTCTGATCAACCCAAAGATATTATACAATATTATTCGAAAAAACAAATGCCGTACTCAACTAGCTGCACGACAAACCCATCATTATGTACGATCGCCATTTGGAAACAGTAGTTTCGCTTAATTGTATAAATGCTTCGAACATGACGACAAGATAAAGAGACTTTGTTCCTAATCAATACAAAACAATATTTTCAGTAGCAGGCGCTCTTCTTTTTTTTATTTTTCTATCTCTTTTACCCTTTTACTCTTCTACTTGTTTCAGTCATTTGACTGCGGCCATGCTGGAGCACCGCCTTTAGTCGAGCAAATCGACCCCGGGACTTATTCTTTTGTAAGCCTAGTATTTATTCTATCGGTCACTTTTGCCGAACCGCTAAGTTACGGGGATGTAAACACACCAGCATCGGTTGTCAAGAGATGTTGGGGGGACAAACACAGACACACAAACATATGCACACACATACACGCATACACACACACGCACACACATACACACACATACACACATACACACACACACACACACATATATATATATACATATATACTTATATATATATACACATATATACGACGGGCTTCTTTCTAGTTTCTGTTTACTGAATCCACTCACAAGGCTTTGGTCGGCCCGAGGCCGACCAAAGACACTTGCACAAGGTACCACGCAGTGGGACTGAACTCGGAATCATGTGGTTGGTATTACAATTTTTCTTAAATATTTCGTCGGATTCCAGAATATGAATGCTGGCTGTCCGAATATGGTTCCAATGTTAATAGCTATGATATTTCTGGTAACTCACGAGAGCCAATTATTCCTTTCTTTAGCTAGCATCGGAGTAGAGCCTAGTTATTAATTCTTCCTCATTTTGGCACAAAGCTAGCAAATTTATAGGGAGGTGGACGCGGTTATATTCACCCCAGTGCTCAACTGGTACTTCTTTCATCAACCCCGAAAGAATTAAAGGAAAAGTCGATCTCGGTGGCATTTGAATTCAGGATGTAAAGAGGCGGAAGGAATGTCGCTAACCTTTTTGTTCGACACGATAACAATTCTGCCAGGATGCCACTTCGATGTCTGGTAAATTAATAATGGTTTCAAATTTTGGCAGTGTCAGCACTTTTTGAGAGGAAGAGGAAGTCAATTACATCGACCCAAAGACTTGATTGTTATTTATTTTATCGACCACGAAAAGATGAAAGGAAAAGTCGACCACGGAAGCATTTGAAACCAGAACGTAAAGGCGAACGTAATGTTGCTAAGCATTTTGCCTGGTGTGCTAACGATTCTGCCAGCTCACCACCTTTAATTTAATAATATCCTTTCTATAAAACCACAAGGCCTGAAATTTTGCGGCAAGGGATTATATCGACCCTGGTGCTTCACTGATACTTAATTTATCAACCCCTCCCCGGCTAAAAAAAAAAAAACTTGAAAGGGAAACACAACCTCCATGGAATTTGAACTCAGAATGTAAAACACATAAAATACCGATAAGCATTTCGCCCGGCGTCCTAACGTTTCTGCCAGATCGCCGCCATTGCTTGCTATTAATAATAACATATACATTAAGGCAGCGAGCTGGCAGACTCGTCAGCACGCCGGGCAAAATGCTTAGCAGCATTTCGTCCGTATTTATGTTGTGAGTTCAAATTCTGTAGAGATCCACTTTGTCTTTCATCCTTTCGGTGTCGATAAAATAAGTATCAGTTAAGCGCTGTGGTTGAGGTAACCGACTTATCCCATCCCACGAAATACTGGCCTTGTGCCAAAATTTGAAACCAATGATAACATCCACATAGGGGTGTATTCGCAGAATCGTTAACTCTTCGGGCAAAATGACTTTCGATATCCCTTCCGGCTCTTTATGTTCTGAGTTCAAATTCCGTTGAAGTCAGCTTTTGCTTTTCATTGCTCCTGGGTCAAGAAAAATAAAAGACCGGTCTAGTATTTGTATAGAAGTAATCGTTCAACCCCTTCCATCAAATTGTGTCTATGTTGTGTCTATGTTATAATTAATTATTATAAATGACATCCGCATTTCTCTCCCATCTTGTTTCACTCATTCAATGTTGTAGTCACTGGGACACAAGATAAATTATCTTTATGATGTCATTATAAAGGGTGATAATTCCCCTCATATTCTGACCTATATGAATGTCGTAACATTCTAAGATAACAAACCGCTAATCAGTCGCACGATACCTCGCTACTTATCTATAAAAGCATAAAAGCTATTCAGAATTAGTTATTCTGGCTCACTGGAAGTTGGGTGACATTGTTAGGGATATAGAACAGAGCTGATTACGTGATACAAAGCATTAATCAACTTATTTGATATCCTCTCTACTGTCCTTGAGGAATTCGGGGTGTCTTTCCTATTAGTTTATCTTTCCCTTATTGTTTCAGGTAAACATAAAAGGGGTCAAGCTCCACTTCGATCATGAATGACCATGGAATTGCGCCTAGAAAGCTACCCTCCGAAGCACAAGTCTGGGCAAGGTTGTTTAAGGGAAACCAACCGTCGTCAATTCATACCAGCCTTCCCTGTCCATGCCACTGATGTTATCCAAAGGAAAAACAAAGGCCGATACAGCTTGGTACCAATGATGTCGCAACCCGTTTCTACAGCTGAATGAACAGGAACAATGTGAATTAAATGTCTTGTTCCAGAACACGACACACCTCCCGTCCTGGGATTCAAACTCACTACTTCATGATTGTAAGCCCGACGCTCTAATCACTGAAGCATGCACCTTCACGTAAATGTAAACACGGAAACAAAGTAGGTTTGTTGTTCCAAATTTACCAAACGTGAAGTTACCTTGCTAAAAAAAATCCCTCTTTTTATTATTCTCATTCATTGCAGAGTTTTCTTCACCGAGATACAAATATTTATTTGGTATGTTACCATCTAAGGTAGGAATTTTATGCTTACCTTAATTTCACTTCAATTCGACTTCATCATAGAGTCATGATCACCAAGTTACTTAACTCACAAGTCACGTAACCGTGTCCCATCAAGGTCGTTTTGCTACACTTTTGATAAAGACTCATGATTTAATTATACATGCCTTAGTTTATCTTAAAACTGGGTATTTATTTAAGTCAATGGTTAAAGAAGTGTTTTGTGATCGCTTACTCCCAAGGAATATGACATAAAGAGCTTCTAATCAATTTTAAGCAATTTGGGAAACGGCATAAATTAAGTGGCATCAGGCATTTTCGGTTATACAGACACATAGACAAACACAACGCGGCGAGCTGGCAGAAACGTTAGCATGCCGAGCGAAATGCTTAGCGGTATTTCGTCTGCCGTTATGTTCTGAGTTCAAATTCCGCCGAGGTAAACTTTGCTTTTCATCCTTTCGGGGTCGATAAATAAAATACCAGTTTCGCACTGGGGTCGATGTAATCGACTTAATCCCTTTGTCTGTTCTTGTTTGTCCCCTCTATATTTAGCCCCTTGTGGGTAATAAAGAAATAGGTATTTCGTCTGCCGTTACGTCCTGAGTTCAAATTCCGCCGAGGTCGACTTTACCTTTCATCCTTTCGGGGTCGATAAATAAAGTACCAGTTTCGCACTGGGGTCGATGTAATCGACTTAATGCGTTTTGACTGTCCTTGTTTGTCCCCTCTGTGTTTAGCACCTTGTGGGCAGTAAAGAAATATATACGAACACTCACATATACGCACATACACACTTACATATATGCACACACGCACAGAGACACACACGCATACACATTTACACGCGCGCACACATGCATATAGACGTAATGTAAATGTGTAAGAGTACTTGTATGGTAGCAAGTGTGTACATGTGTCTGGCATAAAAAGCCTTTGATTTTTCACATTATATATTTGTTTGTGTTTACGTATATTATGTTTGGTAAATATGTTTGTCGATTTATTACAAAGTTAATTGTGGGCAGTAAAGACGCAAGACTATTCGTTTATTGACTAATATTTCACATCTCGGGTACAGATCATAAAATGAATTGTGACGTAATCTAAAAAAGCAGCAATTTCTGTAATAAATGCTTATTGAACGAGTCATTTCAGTAATGTGAGCCAGCTGATTGCAATTAATATATTATTAGTCATTTAGTACGTGATTCACTAAAGATTTTATATGATTTAATTTTTAGGAAGGTCAGTACAAATCGTTTTACACACTTATATTGAGTCACTGATGTTTAGAATATAAACTCTATGATGTTTGAAGGAGGAAGTGGAAGAAAATGGGGAAAGACTTGGCAATGATAATTGCTTGTTTAGGAAATTCTTAAAGCAGTGCAATGCTACCCAAGCAACTTATATCCAATAAACCTACATTCTGTAGATTTTTCTTCGATTTTTGCAGACATCAGTTTTATTGGAGATACACTGTGCTTCATATTGGAAATACATTTAGCTTCGTGATATATTTATCTCGATTCTTTAGTCGATGTTATTACAGGTGAAATATATTTTGTTGAGGTAATAAATGGATAGAGTAGATTAGCTGCCTATTGAAGATTTTACAAATATAATCATTGTTCAAACATTAGTTTCACATTGAAGAATTGTCTTTGTTTTATTATATTGATTATAGTTACTGGGGTTATACTGATACTAAGTATAAACAATACTGACTATTTAACTGCTTGCTTATATTAAATGCAAACAATTAATTATATAGGATTAGCAGGAAACTGATGGTCATTGCCTTTATTACTCACACCGATTAATAAGGTTAAATGAGATTGTATATAAACAAAGTTTTCCCCAAAGCATTATCAATGTCAGGAATGATGTAAAACGAGTTACATACAAGAAGAACTGAATGCAATCGCGCGGTCTTGTTCCCAGCAGCTCGGAACTATTTGTCAAATTGGAATCAATGAAGATGCTTCAATGTAACAAAAAATCAATATGGTGATTATCACTAGAGGTTTATTCAAATGAAGTTGCTCCAGCCAAGCGAAATGAATTATTCGTGTAATCTTTAAAAGCGTATAGTTTTGGTCTGTGATCAAATGCAGCAGAAAATTATCTGTATCCAAGTAAAGATAATTTGACACCATATTTGAGTATTATTTGATAATAAGTTAGGAGTGATCGTAGCTGCGACAATTATGAATAAGGAGACATTTAAATTTACACAATATTTCCCTTTTCATATTTCCATTATAAAACAAAATATGTAAAATAAAAAAATGAAGCGCAGTCAAAACTGTTATGCCATGTTCAGGAATGTACAAGGAGGAGGTTATGGGCGAATTGTATTTTATATTTCACTCTGTAAACTTTTGATAGTCTAGGATCTCTTCTCAGATCTGTGGTTTCACTTGAAGATCTTGAGTGCACAAGCTTCCGATATTCTCATTAAATGGCTCACTAAACTTTATGAAATCCGCATTCCTTTATGTTCCATAATGTGCATGCGTTTTGGACAATTAGTATAGCTAATGTTATAGTTCTTACCTTCAGTAACATGCACAGGGTGTCGAGAGAGAGAGGGAGGTGATTAACCTTTAAATAAAATATTCTTTAAGTATAAGAAAACCACTTTTAAGTTAAAATTATATTTATTGAATTTAAACGGGGTGTAAAACAAAGCTTTTAGTTTTTGATAACATTTTCAAAGATAGTAAGTGAAACCGTTAATATAAATATGGAAAAGAAAAGAAAGCGGGTAGAAATAAAAATTGCATGTTACTGCGGTTGGGCATGAAGAGAATAATTCTGTATGCTTATGTAATAGCTTAATATGATGCTTCAAGATCAATAGATTTCCCATTATCCTGAGATTATAAAAGATATTTAATTTCACGTAAATTAGTGCTGTATCTAAAAAGACACCACTTAGTAACATGCCATTATTTTTCAATAACTATAGATCAGTTGCAGATTTTGTGTCTATTGTTCTCTGTAATGTTCGAAATGTAAAGATATGCTGTCGACGTCGGCTATTTAATTACTTCGCTCTCGTACCTATGTACTAGCACTCCGTCGGTTACGACGACAAAGTTTTCAGTTGATCCGCTCAATGGAACAGCCTGCTCGTGAAATTAACGTGAAAGTGGTTGAGCTCTCCACAGACACGTGTACCCTTAACGTAATTCTCAGGGAGATTCAGCGTGATACAGAATGTGACAACGCTGGTCGGTCCTTTGAAATACTGGTACATCTCCTTTTTGCCAGCTGAGCGGTTTGAAGCAACAAGGACACAACGCACAGCTGGGAATCGAACTCACGAACTTACGAACATGAGTTGAATACACTAACCACTAAGCCATGCGCCTTCACCGTACTTGTACACCCAGTGCCATTTTAGTTAACGTTTTATGTGATGGAGTAATAAGAGATTTCTCCAAGCAGCTTCCGTTGACTGTTACAAGGCAGAATGCATTTTTGACCTCTATTGCTTGTCACTGGTGACTTAAATTACTCAGTATTTCTTTATTAACCATGGATACTCTTTTACTCTTTTACTTGTTTCAGTCATTTGACTGTGGCCATGCTGGAGCAGCGCCTTTAGTCGAGCAAATCGACCGCAGGTATTATTCTTTGTAAGCCTACTACTTATTCTATCGATCTCTTTTGTCGAACTGTTAAGTTACGGGGACGTAAACACACCAGCATCGGTTGTCAAGCGATGTTGGCGGGGACAAACACAGACACACAAACATATACACACACATACATACATACATACATACATACATACATACATACATATATACATACATACATATATATATACACGACGGGCTTCTTTCAGTTTCCGTCTACCAAATCCACTCACAAGGCTTTGGTCGGCCCGAGGCTATAGTAGAAGACACTTGCCCAAGGTGCCACACAGTGGGACTGAATCCGGAGCCATGTGATTGGTAAGCAAGCTAGTTGTCATACAGCCACTCCTACGCCGATGTTCATTTTATTTTCATTGTAATCTATATCTTCATTTTAGCTTACAATCTTCTGTATCCCCTTCAAATTATACTTGATGTTTAATTGATTTAATAGCAAAATTAACTGAACTTCGTTCTGTTACTAAATTAATAAGTATCTACGGGGTTAAGGTTAAAATATGCACTTTATCAGAAGAAAAACAGAAAATCTCTATTAAACATACATTTCTATTACATTACTTTTCTATTGCTATACTGAAGTCTCTATTAGCTGGTGTTTTTCATCTTCAGTAAAGGACCTCGTGCATAATGAGTGAGCTCCCTTAATTTATTTGTTTGTTCCTTCTCGAGCCATGCTTGGCTCATAAGGGCTGGTTTCCCGGTTTCCTTGGTGTATAGGTTCCCCACTTGGACGGGACGGCGGTCCGTCGCAGGTGAGCTGCAAGATGCAGGAGGAAAGAGTGAGAGAAAGTTGTGGCGAAAGAGTCAGCAGAAGTTCGCCATTACCTTCTACCTGAGCCGCGTGGAGCTTAGGTGTTTCGCTCATAAACACACATCGCCCGGTCTGAGATTCAAACCCGCGATCCCTCGACCACGAGTCCGCTGCTCTAACCACTAGGCCATGTGCTTCCACCCCTTAATTTATAAACGTATTTAATCCCGGTAATCTCAGTAGAGGACATATAATACCATTGATACTTTTCAAGCAGTAGAGGGAAAGAAGGGATCTTTTTCCATGTTTAGTTTCGATCCATCCTGATTGATTTAATTCGGTTCTGAATTTTGTTTTATAGGGAAATTGGATATTGGTAAATAAATTTGCATTCTTTATGACATCGTGAAAGTCTCCAGCCCACAGGAAAATGTCAATCCAAGAAAACAACAGACAAAGAAAAGCGATATTTAAGATCCTTGGCAGAACCATTACTGTGCCGGACATAGTGCTTAACGGTATTCCTTCTGGCTCCTTGCGTTTTGAGTTTAAATGCTGCAGCAGTCAACTTTGCCTTACATGCTTTCGAGATTGATAAAATAATTACCAGTTGAACGATGGGGTCGATGTACGTGATCCCTTCGCCTCAAAATTGCTTGCCTTGTGCCGCCAATATTATAAAAGATAATTAAGAGCGCCACTTTACATCAATAAATTGTACCTCTCAGTCAACATGCTCCGGTGTATCCAGATACAATGCAATTCTCTTTTAAACTACTTGGTGTATTTTAGATATATGACTTATAGGAAAAAGATTAAAGGCATAAGTTAAACAGCATTTAGCATATTGTGAATGGTGGTGATTTGGATTGGCAGTATTTTGTCTTTCATCCTTCCATGGTCGATGTAACAAATTGCCTGTCATGTATAGGGATCAATTTAATCTACTATAACCTCAGCAAAAATTGAGAGCACTGTTATTTACGTTAGATATTAATGTTTACTGGTATAAGAGAGTTGTGGATTAGCAGAAGCAATAGAGCAAGCTTCAAATAAAATATCCAGAAGTATTTTGTTAAGTAATTATATCTGTGAGTTCGAATACCTTCGAGGTCGATTTTGCCATTCATCTTTAACAAGTAGAAATATTAGGCGCAGGAGTGGTTGTGTGGTAAGTAGCTTGCTTACCAACCACATGGTTCCGGGTTCAGTCCAACTGCGTGGCACCTTCGGCAAGTGTCTTCTACTATAGCCTCGGACTAACCAAAGCTTTGTGAGTGGATTTGGTAGACGGAACCTGAAAGAAGCCCGTCGTATATATGTATATGCACATGTGTGTGTGTGTGTGTGTGTTTGTGTGCCTGCGTTTGTCGCCCGAACATCACGTCACAACCGATGTTGGTGTGTTTGCGTTCCCTTAACTTAGCGGTTCGGCAAAATAGTCCGATAGAATAAGTACAAGGCTTACGAAGAATAAGTCCTGGGGTCGATTTGCTCGACTAAAGGCGGTGCTCCCGCATGACCACAGTCAAATGACTGAAACAAGCAAAAGCGTAAAAGAGAGAGTATATTGTGAACGATATAATCGACTGTTCCCCGTCCGAAATGAGCGTGGTATTAAGTTAAAATCAAAACTGATTATTCAAAGAAAGAACAAAGCTCCTGGCAAAGACTTTTGTTGATTCTCCTACACTTAAGATCAATATTATTGGTGTTCAGTGATACAATAAATTTGTAGGGGGTTTACTCTTACCCTTTTAATTGTTTCACTCATTTGACTGCGGCCATGCTGGAGCACTGTCTTTTAATCGAGCAAATCGACCCCAGGACTTATTCTAATTAAGCCTAGTACATATTCTATCGATTTCTTTTGCCGATCTGCTAAGTTACAGGGACGTGAACACACCAGCATCGGTTGTCAAGCGATGTTGGGGGGACAAACACAAACTCAAACATACGCACACACACGCACACACACACACACACACACATACACATATATATATATATATATACATACATATATACGACGGGCTTCTTTCAGTTTCCATCTACCAAATCCACTCACAAGGCGTTGGTCGGCCCGAGGCTATAGTAGAAGACACTTGCCCGAGGTGCCACGCAGTGGGACTGAACCCGGAACCATGTGGTTGGCAAGCAAACTAGTTACCACACAGCCACTGTTGAGATAGTTGACAACTTCCACGTTCTAGTCAGGTTATGGAAAGCACCAGTGTTCACAAGAAGTGATTAGAAGCTAAGGATTATAAACCAACGAATTTCTCGTTTTACCGTTCCTGTCATGTTTTTTTTTAATCTTAAAATAATATTTATTCCTTTACCTTAGCAAAAGGTCACTGATCCGAATGAGAAGAGCATCTTCGGTTAAACCGCTCCAGAACATGACTGATATTTGCTTAATAAACCTACAGGTGGATGAAAACGGAAAGTCGACCTTAGAGTTTATTTAAGCGTTTACTTTCGCTTTCGTTCAAAAGGAAAGGCCGATGGGCATGTTCGGTTCACGTGCACTAAAATTAATGTAGAGTCGAATGATAATCATGATCCACGTGCTGGTAACAGTATTAGCCGTTGCTATTGGTGTTCCTTTTCATTTCATTCTCGTTCTTATTGTTGCTGTTAAACTGGCGATGATGAAAGTTTTCGTATTTATTAACATTTCTTTTGTTTGTTTAACAACAATAACATTACAATTAATTTCGAATATATATTAAGTTTTCCAAATACCTCATTTTGTTTGTATTGGGTTGTCCGTAAAGTTCGTGCCGATTTATAATTGCTGCAGATCGGTTGAGATGTGTTACCCCACCCTCCATATTCACCAGATATTGCTCCTTCGGATTTCCACTTATTCAGGTCTCTGCAGAATAGTCTTAATAGTAAAAATTTCAATTCCTTGGATGACGTAAAAAGATACCTTGATGGATTCTTTGCCATGAAACCACCTCAATTCTGGGAATAGGATATTTTCAAGTTAAAGGAAAGATGGAGACACATTGTGCGACAAAATAGTTCATATGTGGTTGATTAAAAATGTACGCTCAGTTATTTGTTACTCAATTTACCTTTCTTTTAGATTATACAACTACCCACCGCCCGCCCGCCTCGTCTTCCTCCAACACCTTACGATTGCTGGAGCGCCGTCAGATTGTATGCTATAACAGAGACTAACATTGTTATAGTGGTGGCGTTGACAGCGATGATGGCAATATTATCTAACATCAACAATAATATCTATTGGTGGTGGTGTTAGTGATGACGATGGTGGCGATATTATCTAACAAGAATGACACTTATTGGCTCGTGCTGATGTTAGTAGTGATGATAATGCTTATAGCAGTTGTATTAACGACAACAGTAGTACTTATTGGTGGTGATAATGATGATGATGATGATGATGATGAAGTAGCATTATTTAACAGTAACAATACTATTGGTGTTAAGGGTGATAGCGATGGGGCTACATTATTCAACAACTATTGTACAACTATTGTAATCATTGTGGAGGCGCAATGGCCCAGTGGTTAGGGCAGCGGACTCGCGGTCGGCGGATCGTGGTTTCGATTCCCAGACCGGGCGTTGTGTGTGTTTATTGAGCGAAAACACCTAAAGCTCCACGAGGCTCCGACAGGGGGTGGTGGGGACCCCTGTTGTACTCTTTCGCCCCAACTTTCTCTCACTGTTTCTTGGGTAACGCTGCGATGGACTTGCGACCCGTCCAGCTGGGGGGAAACACATACGTCACAGAAGCCGGGAAACCGGGCTCATGTGTCTGGCTAGGCTTGAAAAGGGAGCATAAATGAAAAAAATTGTACACATTGCTGGTTATGATGGTGATGATGATGATGATAACAATATTTATTAATGTTGTTGATTGTAATACTGATGGTTATAATGGTTGTATTGTTTAACAACATCAATAGTATTCATTGGCGGTGATGGTTGCAATGACGATGTTGCTGTGTTATTTAACAACAATAATAGTTCTTGTAGGGGGTGTTGGCTGTGATGGTGATGGTGATCGTTAAGGTGGTTGGATTACTTGGAGATGTTGTTGGTGATGGCGGCTGCATCATTTAACCGCAACAATTGTATTTACTGGCATTGTTGGTATCGTTAATTGTCCGGGTTATTTTTGGGTGATAATGAAGATGATAGGAGTTGTACACGCGTAAAAGAAATGGCTGACAATAGGCTGCTGGTGTGTCAGATAGTCCTGGTCTTCAAAGACCGTCTGGAGGCCGTCTAAAAATAGATCCACTCGTCACCACCTCCTGTTCTTTCGGGAAGGGGTAGGAGGTAAAGGACCCTCCCTTCTACTCCGATGAGAAAGGAGACAACAACTGCTGGTTCATTTTCTGGTGGCTGATTGATAAATTCGTTCATTCATTTATTTATTCATTCAGGTAAATGCTTTACAATGAGAGTTCGTTCTATGACGCCTACAAAGGTAACGAACAATACCGACACAGGGACGGATAACAGCTGCTTGCTTCGAATCAAACATTTCATTCATAATGATACATTCTGATGCGTATTCAGACTTTCAATCACAATAGTAATGCCGGGGTTAGTAGGTGGTGAGACTGAAAAGCCCTAACAAGAACACTCATGTAGAATCTTTAAAAAATGTGCAGAAAAATCACGTGTATGACCTACGCGTTGCGGTGATTCTATACCAATCAATATGGCTGCTTATATATTTTTAGTTACATTGTAGGGTGGGGGCATTAGGAAAAAAATCTTTATGATTTCTTTAATATTATTACATAACTATCGCACTAATATATTGTTTGTATAATTTTATATATTCTTCTTTATTGCCCACAAGGGGCTAAAGATAGAGGGGACAAACAAGGACAGACAAACGGATAAAGTCGATTACATCGACCCCAATGCGTAACTGGTACTTAATTTATCGACCCCGAAAGGATGAAAGGCAAAGTCGACATCGGCAGAATTTGAACACAGAACGTAACGGCAGACGAAATACGGCTACGCATTTCGCCCGACGTGCTAACGTTTCTGCCAGCTCGCCGCCTTTTGTTTGTATAATTTTATATACTTGTAGAATGGTATTGTTCGGCACTCGATTAACCATTAAGCAAAATAAACACGTGCTTAGGGCATCGACAGAAGGGGTACTCAATAAAATGGTAAATGGTCTATGGCACAAAAATCACTTTAAACTTGTTAAAATAATATTCGGGATACCATATCTCTGCTAAGTATGGCGGCAAATGTGTTACGTAAAAATTGATTCTGTGAATTTGTTATCAAAGTCTTTGTAATTAAAAGTAGAAAACTTTCCAAATATAAATAAAGTGGAGGTATGAAAAAATAAACATTATATTCCATCTTACGGTTAGTCTTTGTTTTATTTTGGAAAACAAAAATATATTTCATACTTTATCATTGTTTATATTTTGAATTATATTTATACGAGGACATCAAAATCTTTTAAGTGCTTAGGGTCTTAATCCGGCCCTGGTAACGCTGATGTAGCTTTGTGATGTCTTTGTTAATAAACTTTAGTCCCGGATCAACTCTTTTCAAGTAAATCTATAATGAAAACATCCCAAATATGACCATCACATTATATTTTTAAACAAAATATCCAGTACTATTTTATCAGTATCAAACACATACTTCCTTTCTTTTTAAGATGTACGGGTCTGGTTTGATGAGAATTTGACTATTATCTCTGGCAGGCCGATCATACTGTAGAGGCTCTTTCAGAGTATTTATTGTTTCAAATAAAAATTTCAATTCCGTTAAGGTTGATTTTGCATTTCATTTTCTCCGAGAGTCGAAAAAGAAGTACGAATTAAGTACAATCGATCATATTCCATCTACCACCAGCCTCGATAAAGAAATGAGTGGCCTTGACCAGCATTAGAAATCATAATAGTAACTTATCATAATTATACAGCCATATGACGGTGGATTGACAAAACTGTCAGAGAGTCAGGAAAGATTCCTTCAGGTTCTATAAGCTGCGTTCGAGTCAATATGTGATCAATGGTATTGTTGTTCTTATAGAAACCCGCTTGCTTCCTCGGCTACTGGTCATCGAAATATTTCGATAGCCTGGCGGCTATGGCCTTTGTATACAACTTGTAGAGGTGAGACAAGAGGGAATAAAATGCAGAGTGTCGTGATGCAGTACACCTTTATGTTCTGAGTTCAAAACCTGCCGAGATCTCCTTTCCCCACACTTATCTTTCTGGGGGTTTATAAAGCAATGGCCCAGTCAAGTACTGTGGTTCATGGGATCCTGTCATTATTTCTTACTTATAAAGGCGGCGAGTCGGCAGAATCGTTAAGCATGCCGAGCGAAGTGCATAGCGGTATTTCGTCTGTCTTTATATTCTGAGTTCAAATTCCGCCGAAGTCGACTTTGCTTTTCATCCTTTCGGGGTCGAGAAATTAAGTACCAGTTGCGTATTGGGTCGATATAATTGACTGGCTCCCTTCCCCCAAATTTCGGGGTTTGTACCTAGAGTAGAAAAGAATATTTCTTACCTATAAGGCGGCGAGCTAGCAGAGTCCTTAGCACGCCGGGCAAAATACTTCGCGTCATTTCGCCGTCTTCGTGTTCTGAGTGCAAATTCCATCGAGGTCTACTTTGACTTTCATTCTTTCGGTTGAGCACTAGGATCGATGTAATCGACTTACCCACTTCCGTGAAATTGCTGGCCTTGTGCCGAGACTTGAAATTAATGTTTCTTACATTTCCCTTTCATTATTTCTGATCTTGTGCCAAAATTAGAAACCGTTACAATTATACATCTGGAATATGGGAAATACACAGAAATAAGAGAGTGTCTTCCTCAGTAGCTTTCGGTATGCAACTTCTATACTTTTTTTTATTCTTTTTACTTGTTTCAGTCATTTGACTGCGGCCATGCTGCCGCACCGCCTTTAGTCGAGCAAATCGACTCCAGGACTTATCCTTTGTAAGCCTAGTATTCTATCGTTATCTTTTGCCGAACCGCTAACTTATGTGAACGTAAACACACAAGCATCGATTTTCAAGCGATGTTGGGGGGAGAAACACAGACACACAAACACACACATATATCTATATACATATACATATATATGGCGGGCTTCTTTCAGTTTCCGTCAACCAAATCCACTCACAAGGCTTTGGTCGGCCCGAGGCTATAGTAGGTGACACTTGCCGAAGGTGCCACGCAGTGGGACTGAACCCGGAACCATGTGGTTGATAAGCAAGCTACTTACCACACTTGCCACTCCTGCACCTATGTTGAAATCCCTCTAATAGTGGTTAAGGAATCCGGCACGAGTAGGACCATGACCAATATAAGTCAATCTAGAGCATGGAAAAGGTTTATCGCCAATGCTGGCGGTTGTTCTCATAGCAATTGGTTTCGGCCCTTTCTTCAGGGACTGGAGTACTGTAATACATAGTGATATCATTTGGGTGGTCAGAGTTAATGGTTACTTATCAGAACCATTCAATATCTTCCGCTGGATGTCAATGCTTTTCTCACTCAGAAACTGTCCCTATCTTGTGGATTTTGTAAAGTATTTTTTATGATCCGGGTTCAAATCCTTGGATTCTCTTTTGCTGATCATCCATCTGGTATCGATAGATAGAGCTACAGCATAAAAAAAACAGGGTCCATGAACATTGATTAATAGATGAATAGGTCATTGGGCTGTTTGTGAGCAGAGTCGTGACTGATAATTCGACAAAGCTCAGTTTAATTTCGATAAGTAATTTCTAGCTTCTTGTAATATATTGTATAAAAATTTAACTTAGGGTTACTCGGACACTCAAATATCTAAAAAGAAGTACATGCTCAATGGGATACTTCTAGATAACCTGACAAAATCGGACTAAGCGGCGTTTCTACCGGCTTTTTACATTCTGAATTAAAATTACGCCAAAATCGGCTTTATTTTTCATCATATAAGGGTTGTTAAAATAAGGAACTAGTCAGATACTAGGACCAACGTAATTAACTAATAACATCCCTTAAGATTGCTGGTCTTGTGTCAAAGTTTCAAAGCACCAAATCAAGGGTTTATGAATATTCAGATTTTATAACAATCGAATGTCATTCTTACATATTCCTCTTAAACGAACAGATGGAAGGATTATTTCGACTTTTAGAAACAGATCTCCGTTTAATTACCCCAATAAAACAAATACTTGAATAATCATCTGCTGATGTAATCCATTTGTGAATAGATCCCTCTTTAGGAATTAAAATAGACGCAGTTCAAGTCCAACTCGATCAAATCGATCTATATTATAATCATCCCTGTTTATATTGTGGACAATGTACGGAAATCCTTAGTTTTAATTAGTAAGAAAATGAACCCTTGATTTAATGATACAGTATTGTTGTCGTAGTTTTATGTTATTTCAATCTAAATCAAATAGATCAATGCTCAGAACCGTTTCAGCTATGACCATCCAGTCTTATTTCCAGAGAAACCATCGGCCTAAGCTTTACAATGCGTTCATTTTTAATACAGTAAGACTAAGGCAGATGTTTGATTGAATCGTTAGAGCCTCTAATAAAGTGCGTTACGATATTAGCTCCAGCTATGAAGCGGTGAGTAGGCAGAATCGTTCGAACATCAAACAAAATGCCTCGCTGCATTCCTTCCCACTCTTGAGGTTAGAAGTTCAAATCCCATCAAGATCAACATTGTCTTTCATCTTTTAGGAGTCAATAAAAGAAAGTACCAGTATATACATGGGTAAATGAGATCTATTAATCCCTTCCCACAAAAGAAGGTTCCTGGCTTTGTGTCAAAATTTGAAACGATATTAATCCAGGCTTACTGCGCTCTATCAAAATCCCATGGAAGTCAACTTTGCATTCATCCTTTTGGGGTTCAACAAAAAAAAAAAAAACGAAAAAAGATGTAAGCCGAATAAAGGTGCTGCCTTTTTTCCTTTCATGTTCCACTGAGTCAAGGGCAGTAGAGGTGCAGTTTTTTCTAGCGGTGTCATATGAAATAGTCACCCATAATTATGACCCTAGTATCGATCTATTGCATTTCAATCTGTTTTAGGGTTAGGGTTAGTTAGGGTTAGGATTAGGGGTGGGGGAAGGGTATCTTTTTTTCTTCAGAAATGTAAGTAAACCCAATCGCCACTACATAGGTGTATAAAAAGATAATCAGTGCAGACATGGTACATGATTCCGAGTCAAGTCAAACTCGATTCAGAGCGATAGCAATTGATTTAGTTTTAGGGTGAGCCTGGAGTGAGATGTGTTTATTATTTCTTACAGTTCAAGGGACCTACAGTGTTTAACATTTCACGTTTTCATATTTCATTTAATTTTTGATGATGGCACACTGCATATAGATAAGAATCAATCAGGATAAAGAGGAGGAGGTGGAGAAGGTGGAGAAGGTGGGGAAGAGAGGAAAGAGAAAGAGTTACGTGACGTAATGGATGTAAAAAAAATTAAGTTGGAATGGAGAACTGGGGGAGGTGAAAAGGAAGAAGTGAAGTGGTGAAGTTCAAGAAAAGAACGGCAAATAATATTGATGTTGACGATCATCTTGATGATGATGATGCTGATGATGATGATGATGATGATGGTAAAGATGATGGAGAACAAGAGTAAGAGGAGGGAAAGGATGATGGCGGAAGTGGTGGGTTGAGTTCCTAATACTGTTGACAAATTCGAGACAAATTCGATGTCGATTCAGATATGAAGGGAAATTGAAGGAAAGAAGAGAGGATAAATGGCGAGGAAGAAAAAAAGAAGTGTGAAATATAGAAGACAGACAGAAAGTGATGGAGAGAAAAAAATGGTAGATGAGAAATATGAGAAAGGAGAAGAAACTGAAGAGGATAATGAAAAAGAAGATAAAGATAAGACAAAGATAAACAGAAAATAGAAGTAAAATATTTATACGGACGAAAAAAAAAATGAAAAGAAGGAAAAAAAGAACGAATAGAATTTTATGATAATGATAGCGATAAGGCTGTTGTTGCTGTTGTTGTGTTGTTGTTGTTGTTGTTGTTGTTGTTGTTGTTGTTGCTGTCGTGATGGGAATGAAGAATAAGATGAAGAAGTAAAGAGGAAAAATGAAAGAAAAAGTCCTGAGAATTCATAAAATAAGAAAGAGAAAAATGTGATATAGCATGACGACGACGACGACGACGAAGTAGAAGAAGAAGAAGAAGAAGAAGAGAAGAAGGAG
>NC_043003.1:16483109-16495609 GCF_006345805.1 Octopus sinensis
TCTTCAGGTCTGGATTCTACACATTTATTACCCTATATACATCCTATATAACTCTATGATAATTGAAATTATTTGAGTAAAAATCGTTAACATAATTTTACTTTACAAATTTATGAATGAAAATAAAAATAAAATAAACGAATGAACCTTCAAAATTTACGGAATAAAAGAGGATAAAAATGCAAATGAAAAATATGAATAAAAAGTAATATATATATATATATATATATATATATATATTTACACGGCGAGCTTTTTTCAGTTTCCGTCAACTAAATCCCATTCTCAAGTCTTAGGTCGGACCGAGGCTATAGTAGAAGATACTTGCGCAAGGTGCTACGCAGTGAAACTGAACCCGGAACCATGTGGTGAGGAAGAAAAATGCTTACCACACGCTTCCTCCCACCACCACACACAGATTGTATTTTCAAATTACTCAAGTTTCATATATTGCTCTTTAAATACAACACAATTAGATTTTGAGAACGAAGAATAGTCACCATTTCTGCATTGACAGATATAAGAACCGGAGTATGATTCCACCTGAAGAATACCAACGTGATTGGAACCATTAAAATATCAATTGCCCATTTACCGTCCTCATACTGGGTCAAAATGGAAATAATTACCTTTGATCTACATATTTTTTTTATTAGCGTCAACTGAAAATCGTTTCTGTGAATGCTAACTAATTATGATTGGTTTGATATTTAAAGCGATCGATATAAAAAGATTTTTTTTGAAAATTGTTCTTTTTTTATGTATGCTTTTTTATATCTCTTTAATTTATCGCTGGCATATTTCCATAGGATAAAGGTAAATGACTTACGTATAATATATAATATTATTCTCGTGTCTTGAAAATTGAAGTCTGTTGGGAGATATATTCATTTTTATTACAAAACTTATTCTGAATAATCATCAATGAATAGATCCATTGATGTAAACATCAAACAGATTATATAGCGTTAGGTTTGCTTTTCAAACTAAGCTAAGATATGAAAAAAAGTTTTTTCTCTATACCGTGTCCCATCGTCAAATATAGATTGAGAAATTAGATTAATCTCTATCAACATGGCAGCATCAAGAGTGCTTCTGAATGTTTTTGTTGAAAGGTAGGACATCCTTTACAATAATAACCAGTGGTGACGTTTGTATGCTGTACTTTATCGGAATAAATTTAAAATTGTAATCCTATAATAAAATTGATTTTAGAATGACAGATATCGATACAAATCAAATTTTGATTGTTGAAGTAGAGTCAGAAACGATCTCTCTTAAGCATGGGTTTGTTCTAATTCTGTCATTTTCTATAATCGATTCTTCATTTTAAAAAAAATTCATGTTTTTCTTTTTCTATCATAAATGTTAGGGAGGTTAAAAAGGAAATAACGAGTTTCTTACCGTTATGTTGTGCGTTGCAGACGGGCAGATTCAATATTTATTATCATAATAGATTTTAAGGAGGCAAACTGGCCATGTACCAAAACTTGAAACCATTATTATGAGGAATTTTCAACTTCATGAGGTATCTTTGTTTCTCTCTTGGAAATCACGGAAATTAAGAGACCGTTGCAGCTAAGCATCCTCAAAATTGCTGAATTTTCTCGGTTATACACAATGCACAAAGCGCCCCTTTTCTGTAAAAAATTAACAAACTACCGTATTTGATAGCATAAAGCAAACACAGGCATATTTGATGCACCCCAACTCAGCTTACTATGTAGTGAGCGTCAGGGACAAAATTAGTTTATGGGAGGCCCACTTTCGCATTTAAGACTCGGGGTGATATTTGGGAGCGAGTGGGGACATTTTTGGGAAAAGACAGTGGGTCTTATATCCCATCAAATGCGATACATATTTATCAATCTACTGACGTATTCAGGAAAAATTCCCGAAACTGTATGAACTTAATAGAATCGAAAAAGCTAAGTCAGTTTCGATTCGCAAGGGAAGCCATTTTTCTTATTTGATGTTACCAATCATTGTGTGAAGAAATGAATGCTGTTACCATCCATTTCTCCAAAGTCATAAATCCAAGAAAATACCATTTTTCGAAAAGCTACAATTTTTTTCACACTTTATGTTTTAGTGTTCTTGGGAGAATATATCTCTCTTCTTTCATACCAATGGCTCTAATTCTGGATATTGTCCAAGAAGCTTATATACAATCATTGTATTATTCCTGCTATACACGAATTGATTTTGTAAGTATGTCTTTTAACTTGATAAACGATCGCCATATCATGTTTATGAGTTGGCACCAGATCTCATTAGTTTCTCTGTCCTTGATTTGAAAACATTTCACGCACGCTGAAACACAAGTAACACATATTGTATATTCTAGAAACATTATTTCTACTAATAAACGTGAAACAACTGCATAGTCCTAGTAACATCGATCAACCAAGTTGTAGGTTATGAGGATTCAAACCGTACTTTTTCTTCGATTTTTCAACCGAATTGATAGGGATAAAATAACCATTTTTATGTTTTAGAGTCAGCAGACCGGTTCTGCAACCCCCGTGGTTGCGAATTCAATCCCACTGCGTGCACTTTAAACAAGTATCTTCTGTTAGAGCTCCGGGGACACCAATGCTTTATGAGTAAATTTGGTAGACACAAACTGTGTAGAAACTCCGAGCTTTTCCATGCCATCTTTACTGCCCTGATGACTCAATAAAACAATATGACGCATGTATACATTAATCTATTTACTACTCTTTTGCATTTCCAATAGTTTAATTCATCCTTACCATTCTTATTATTGTCACGGTTACACATATAGCCCCACATGTATTCTCATCATCATGGATACATCCTATGCAATCATGGATTCGCAACTGTATTCAACACCGAGCATTCTTTCATTATGTCAACTATCGTCGATATTAACCTCTGCAAAATACCGATCCAGTTATGCGAATTTATTGCAGCACACATCACCACAGGGCAGGCCTGGACAATTACTCATAGAAATGTGAACATTAATGAAACACAAGCACACACGCACACATTTGAATACAAAACGATTACTCGTCGTCTCATCCAAACACAAACCGAATCATATTTCAAAGACGTATCATTAACCTAATCTAATTAAAAATCGAATTCTATTTATCATTTGATTTGTTGTTAATGACTTGCACTTATTTTTAATTGTTCATTTGTTCATTCAATTATTTACAAAAGAAAATATTCTTAATTTTGACTTCAATAGTAATATACTTAATTGGGTAAATATTTCCTTGACGTTTATACAAATGTTACATTATAAAAATACAACTGCAACTGATGTGATGAATGTCCGTTTCTGTTATTTTCTTTTAGGTCTCTGTGTGTTTTTGCGTGTTTAAATCTGTTAATGGCTTCTTTATTTATGTTGCTTAGAATTATAATAATTTCCAATACAAAAATAAATAAATATGTAATGTACTTTAAATCTTATGAAAACAACGTATTCAGCATTTTCTAAACTAAACAAATTTGCTTTATCTGCAAGTGTCTCTATTCTTTGTTTCTTATCCTTTTTTTCTTTTATTTACTGAACATTGTTACATCCATTAATGTGCATGTGTTCGAACTCAAGTCAGGACGGGCGTGACTTTGTGTTCATACAGTTATCTATGAATAAAACAGAAAAAAAGCAAAGAATAATCTAACAGTAATTACCAATCAATTCGACTCAAGAAAGCTCTCAAGGTTCCCTTGATCTTACGAAAAATACAAGAATCCTGACAACGCCAAACAAACAATTCTTTTTTTGTCGTCCTAGCGGAGATAGCACCACGGAGATAGCTTCTACTCGCAGAGCTATTCACTCTCTGCAAAAAAAGAATTTCTCAGTCCTAGCCATTCTCAGAAAAGATAAAACCCTGAAGAAGTAATATTTATCAAACAATCGATCTCACTTTCAATATCACAAAGAGAGGGAAATCTGTAGAAAACATTCTCATTCGTACTGAGCTTCAATCTCTCTTTCATCTCATTCAGTGACCACCACCACGGTTTATGTGGCGCCATATTTAACAATTATCTACTTACCTACATCACATATCATCGATCCATCACTCTTTAAGATGATTGCTTTGACTGTACTTGATACGGTAAACCTTAACCAAAAAGCTTCCGCATACGAATTTCTTACCTGACCACATAATCTCAGCACTGACATTGACGCTCTCAGTCTCATTAAATATTGTGTAACCCAGTTCAGTTTATGTTTCCTACACTCCTTCTGGTATACATTAGAGTCCTTATCTCTGATATTCCTAACAACAGGTATTCTAATATGCCATCCACAATCAATATAAACAACACAAGATGTTAAATTTTCTCTGATTCCGCAAATATCAAACCAGAGAATATCCTCTGAAAGACGTATGCAAAGTCAGTCTCCCTCAACAACACTGAAACATATATGAAAGAAGCGATGTTGCAGAAAGTCACTGATTCTACCCATGAGTAACAAACCCTTAAAATTCCTGAACTCGCTGTAAATGCTAAGCTTCTTTCATGGCAGTCACTCCTCTATTTTTAAAGGTTGCGTCGTGGAAACTAAGATTCCTTGTCGATCCTAGAAACGCAGATACTGAATAATCATTCAGTTACTGAATGATCCTCAATGAAGTTTATGGACCACCAAAGTTGATGTATCACTCATATCTGGTTTGTTCTGCTAGTGCTGCCGCTGTTGAATTTGTTGCTGTTGCTTACCAACCACATGTGGTTCGTAAGCAAGCTACTTACCACACAGCCACTCCTACGCCTATATCAGTATGTGTATATAATTGCTTGTTGGATAAGGTGAAAAAGTGAGTATATAGTGCGTTTGTGTATGTTGACTGTTAGTCTGTGATCGAAACACTATAAGGGAAGAACATTTAAGCTTCATATTGATTGAGAGGAACAGTTACAGTATGCGATGACATGTAACATGTTTCCTTCTCTTTTTACAAAAAATATCTAAAAAAAAACAAACCCTAATACTCCCGGGTCCTGTGCACAAAGTTGGGTCTACCATAAGATTTTGTGCACTAAACCTATTTATTCTGAATAAGCGCTGCTGAAATTTGTGTCTACTTTTACTCGTGCATATTCTATGTCATCAAATGCGGTATTTTGAAATTGGTGGCGTGAGTAATTTAGTAAATACAAATTCAAAACTCATATCTATGATCTAAATTCAGCCAAACATTAAAAACGAAGAGTCCGTTTGAACAAAATAGCTAAACTGACATAATTTTCAATGTCTTTGGATCTCATTTGAGTAGTTTTTTGGCAAGATGTCTCCATATCGCCAAAGCAACGTCATTTTTTAGCTATGGATGATAACAAAATACTTTGAGCATTTACCAGGGCTGCTATTACAACAAGATTTAAACAGCTTTTATTTTAGAAAGAAAAATCTTTGTTATCAGGTCATCCCATAAGTTCTGTCTGATTTTACCATTTTTAAAATTGAATGAAATTTAATAGTATTTTAGACTGTCTAATGGAATTAAAATATATTTTTATGCATTTGCGCACATTTAAATTAATTAAATATTATTTTACAGAATAGTAGAATTAAAATTTCTTTGATTAAAACCCTTTCAAACATGGAAGTATCCAAAGAGCATTTGAGGTACATATTGCTTTATGAGTACAAAAAAGGAAACTCTGCAGCCGAAGCGACTCGAAACATACACTCAATTTATAGGAAAGAATGCTTGAATGAAAGAACTTGTAGAAGATGGTTTGCAAAATTCAGAAGTGGAGGTTTCAGCTTTGAAGATGAAGATCGAACAGTTGAGTTTGATGATAAGCTCCTTGAGGCATTACTTGAAGAAAATCCTGCATTATCAGTTGAAGAATTGGCAGTAAATTTTAGCTCAAACCATACAACTGTTCATCGTCATCTTTAACAACTTGGAAAGGTTCCTAACCTTGGAAAATTGGTGCCTCATGAATTGTCCGAAAGCAACCGCAAATCCTGAGTTGACATTTGCTCTTCTCTCCATTCTCGCGAACTCATTTCACCCTTTTCGGATAGACTTGTGACTGGTGACGAAAAATGGATCTTCTATCGAAATATTAAATGTCGTAAACAGTGGCTTAGTAAAAAGGAAAAATCTCAACCACAACACAGAAGAGAACTTCATGGAAAAAGTTTCTTCTCTCTATCTGTAGGAATTGCAAAGGAGTTATTCACTTTGAATTGTTACCCCTTAATGCAACAATCAATGCTCAAGTCTACTGTCAGCAATTAGAGCGTTTGAACCAAGCTTTGAAGGAAAAAAGACCCGCTTTAGTGAATCGAAAAGGAATGATGTTTCATCAGGACAATGCGTGACCCCACACTGCAAAGAGCACATCACAGAAAATCGAAGAGCTTGGTTGTGAAAAATTCCTAATCTACCTTATTCTCCCGACCTTGCTCCTTCAGACTACCATTTGTTTCGTAGTTTACAGAATCATTTGGGGAACATAACTTTCGCAAGCCAGGAGGAGGTCGAAACTGACATCTCAGACTTCTTCGCTTTGAAACCAAGAGTTTTACATTGATGGTATTATAAAACTTGTAAACAGATGGAAGGAAGTCATAGATAATCAGGGAAAGTATATTGATGATTAAATTTCAGTTAAATATAATATTTGATTACTTGTTTTCTTTATTCAAAGTTCGGAGAGAACTTATGGGTTGACCTGATAGATTAAGGAATGCATTGTGACATAGGCTTCATGTAATATGTAATATAAGTTAAACATATAAAATCTTCCGTTCCTCGTCGTCTTCCCAGAGAAGTTGTTAAAGGATTAATGGAATCACTATGCAAAGACTACTTCAGATAATCGATTCTGAAAGATCGATCTATAAAGACAGGTGGAGGTGGGGCGAAAGAATGTTTCTTTATTTATTGATCCTGGAAAGACAAAAAATTTAAGATGGCTTTGGCGGTATATGGACTTTGAAAGTAGAGAGCTAGATAATAGACAATACATTCTATTTGACATTCTAAAGACTATGCCAGTTCGTCTGCTACGAGAGAGAGAGAGAGAGAGAGAGAGAGAAAGAGTAAGAGAGTGCGGGAGAGAGAGAGAGGGAGAGAGCGACATAACTAAAGGAATAACCATTGGAATATGCATTTAAATAACCATACAATAATATGGTACTGTTAATCTATTACTAATTCACCTTGCTGTGCATGAATATCGCTAAATCTATTTAAATGCAGCCATATATTTCGGAAGAGAAAACTTTACAATAGAATAAAACAAAGATACTTTTATTCCCTGTTGCGAAATTACGTGTGTATGCTTGTATATATGTTTTTTTTTTAATGAATGTATATCTGTATGCATCTATGTTCTCAGTTAAAATGGAAAACCTTAAGAAAAACAAAACGATAAAAACGATACGACTGAAAGATAAGAATGAAAACTGAAAAAAGAATTAAAAGACCAAAAGTAAGAAATGAAGGATCAGAATCGAAAAGAATTGTTTTCCCAGCTTCTTTCGTACTCTCTTTTCAACTGCAAAGACGATGCTTGTCAACATGATCTCAACATCTTGAAACCTTATAAAACAGCACCATTATTACAACTACTATTAGTCACAGTAGATCGTTTCCTTCTCATTTAAATATTTATATTTTTATCTTATTTTCCTTAGTCGTCCAACACGAACACGAAACGAAATGATAAATCTAATTTTGAGTGCAGCTTTGCCAATTCCGTTGTGTTTTATTCGACATCAGTGTTCTTGTTCCGGATATGGGGTTATTTAACGAAATGTATTGATGATATATGGAAGTGATTTAAGTGTTTTAAAACTAACTAACTGTGTGCATAAGTATTGCTGCGTTTCCGATTAGATTAATTTACTGGTTGCTATGTATATACACTTTGGATACATCTTCCGTTCTCTAAATTGTCTTATATTGCAGCTAAATTGTTTTAGTAATTGCAAGAATTGGTCAGACTTAATCATAAATCCATATATTCATTTATCATTCCTGTTGAGAGCGGAGTTTACTTTTTGACGAAAGTGTATTACTGCAAACTGTTTAGCTACATCAATTTCTATGACTTAACTAACACAGTAGATTCCAACATGAAAATGAATATTTAATATAGCTTCACTATTTCCGTGCAGAATCTTAATATGCAATAAAACAACCTACAGGTGCATCTATTGATTTTACATTGATCATAAAGGGGTTATCTTGTAACGAGAAGTAAAATTCTTATCTAAGAAAAAAGATTTGGTGCCTTTGGAAGTGAAACTGTCTCATTTAGCTATACAATGTTTTATATTAAAGCAGAGATTTGACATTTCATTTTTTTCTTAACTAATAAGCCTGCTGTAGCTAATGGGAAAGTAGGTAATAAACATTTAATATGCCCTCACTTTTTTCAAATATTTTCTTTTTGAATAAGTGCATGTGGCTGCAGTTCAACAAAGTCAGGTTTCACATTTGATATGATCCTATCAGACAGGGGAAAAAAAACTATATTTTTGCCAATTCTGCACATGACGTAAGTGTAAATTGTTACCTGATAGGAGCAGTATGATTAATGGGTATATTAAATGAATTATTCAACACTGTTAAGAAGTGAATATTTCAGTTACATATAACATCTCACTTTATACAAAAATTTCAACAAAACACAAAACCAAAAGAAAACATGTTGTATTTAGCACAGCTTATCCAGATTACATTAAACTCACCGTTCGAATCTCTCAGATTCGTTGCTGCAAGTTTTTATGCCAGTCCTCAGTAGTATCGTGGTAAGTATCTCCGCCTGGCATGCGGGGGATCAAGGTTCGATCCTCTTCCGTGGAGGCTCATTATTTTAAATAGCGGTACCCCAGCATGGTCACAGCCTTTGAGCTGGAACATATGAAGAGACAAAGGAATATTTTAAAAGCAAGATAATTTACAACTTTCTATTCTAGAGCTACAAATATTGATATGATGCAACAGAGAAGCTATATATATATTTTTTTTCTCTAGTTTCAGCTCAGAGCTGCGGCCATGCTGATGCACCACATAATATATAATATATATATAATATCATATATATATAATCTTAAATGTTCATATCGCGGTTTTTTGAGTCGGGGTCTTGACTGCTATTTCGGCATGGTGGTATCTCTCAGATACCCTTATTTATAGTTTTATATAATATCTTATATATATATATATCTTATATATATATATATTATATATATATATGTGTGTGTGTGTGTGTGTGTGTGTGTGTGTGTGTGTGTGTGTGTTTGTGTGTGTGTGTGTGTGTGTGTGTGTGTATAACAATATATATATACATATACATATTTTATATATATATATATAACACATAATAACATGTATGCTATATCTATTTCATACTCAATATTTATATATATATATATATATATATATATATATCTTATATATATAACATACTGACATGTATGCTATATCTATTTCATATTCAATATTTATTTCATATATATGTTGCACTGACTGATGATGGACCACAACGGTTGAGTAGATAATGTTACCTTTACGCTGTGTAATGAACGATAGTTCAAACTACATGTTCTTATAACCCTTTTTCTAGTCAAGCTTGTTAACAGAAGTCAATATATTTAATCACCCATTGAAGGATAGTATGCATTAACATTTAATTGTTTCACACCGGAGTTTTTGTCTAAGGTACTTTCAAGTGAGTATATATTAGTATAAAATTCTGTGTTACCTTTGAAGTTTTTAACTTACCCATAATCTTCAAAGTCTAAATTCTATTATTTCTACAGTTTCAAAATTTATAAAACTATGTAATTGTTTAATATGTTTTTCATTCCTTTACGAATTCAGAGCAATTATTCAAGGCTCACCAAAATGACGACAGAAATAAATTGGTCCAAAAATTTAGATTTCTCTTTTCAAAAAACAAACTCTTAAGCTTATATATTCGTTTTGCAAGATTCTTGATGCGAAATCGTGTGTTGAAACAGATATTATATTTAGGGATGGTCATGTTGCCAGTTTAGCCAATAAAACACACGCACTATATATTTGGTGTTAATTTGCTTCAGCTTTATTTTATTTTTACATTAATCGTATTTCGACCAGAGTTCTTTCGTCACACTTCTGTGACCTCATCGGTGGTCCTTTGCTTTCTCCTTTCTTATTTGTGTCTTTCCTTACTACCGATCAGCCATTTTGTATTTTGTATTCCTATTGTGTATATCTTTATTTGCGCATGCGTATACCCCTATGTGTGTCTATGTTTAGTAAGTGCGTGTGTTTGTGTGTGTGTGTGTGGGGGGGGGAGTGCCTGTATTATCTGTATCCCCTGTTTATACATGTTTGTTTAATTTGTTTTTATTTATTTTGTTAATGTATATAGTTATTTAATTCCATTCGTTTATCTGTGTATTGTGTTATTTATATTGTTATCAGTTTATGGGGATCTTATTCTGTCATATGACAGAATACAACAAAATACAATAAAATCTTAAGCCTCAGTAACATATGCTTTATAAAGCTTAGAAAGTGAAAGTAAACGTGTTTTAGAGGGAGACAATAATAATATTTTGTATTTCATATCAACAAAAAAGAGAAAGAAAAGAAACACAGAAAGCTTTAAAATCTTGATTTACAGTTGAATTATTAAAGAAAGCGTAAATTTTCCTTGCTACCAATTAAGTAACAGGTGCAAGTTTATCAGAAACCTGTTGAACTGCGTTGTGATAAACACATGTAACTAAAGCAACTTATATCTTTTACTTTAGTATTCAGAAGATTTTTTAATTTATAAAAAATATTTTCCTGACCTTTATGGTAGATTCAACTAAAATTTAAATTAGTATTTTCTCTTCCAAATGATATAATTTTTTTTAGTTATTTTGATATTGCCTAAACAATTGTTTTATATAGCTGTCTACATCTCCTGATCTTTAATTCGGCAAAGTATTTGGTGTCAAAACCTTTGTTTGTATACCTTTATCAATATAAAAAATTGCAATGATATACGAAAAAAATAAACATTTATTTTTTAAGGCTGCTAGCGTCTATAACAATTTTGTAAAAACTGTTTTAAACATTCATTAAATTCAAAAGTAAAGCAACAGTTTGAAAAGGGAAATAGATTTTTTTTCTGCACTTGAAATCCTTTTAAACAGTTGCGTATCTGAAAAGACTTCAGCGAGTAACTCCAGATAAACAATCAACACTTCTGAAGCTTTGATGTTTCACCACAGGATAGTCCATTGTTAACTTAGAGATACTCTCTTGATCATGTTCTGAAGAAACTTTAAAGAAAGAAAAAATAATTCTGTAATTTTAAAGATGTAGTAATTGATTGGAAGTTAGAAGGATTTTTTTTAGAAATTTGCTCATTGATATTTGCATTTCTCCATTGAAAAACCAGCGTATTTTACATTCTACATAATTTTTTTTCCTCCTTTCTTCTTCATAGGTGTAATTTCTTCTTCATAGGTGTAATTTCAAGTACGCTTTCTGTGGAGCTTTATGGAGAGTTCATATTCATTCATCTATTATATAAAATCCGTTCTGTCTGTCTGTATGTGTGTCTTCAAAGGTCTCGGGCATCCTCCATCCGATTGCGCTCAAATCTGCTATGTAGATACCGACGGTGTCAAGGTATGTATAAGTCTTGAAAGAATTACAAAAATCGATTCCAGGTGAGAATGCGATCGATAAAGCATTCTTTGGAATAGAAATAAGTCTATCTTTATTCCTTCTTTTGCTGGTGTCTCAAATTTAGGTTAAATCAGTGTTTCTTAAAGGGGAGGCCTATGGGACGGTCGGACAAGTTGTTTTGAGAAAATTTGGTTTAAATGTTTGACAACTCAGCACCATCCATTGGATGGGGGGGGGGGTTGCTCGTTATGGGATAAAATGCAAAGTTAGTGTACTGGAAATAGATACTGGATGATAAGATTTGATAGGCAGGAGACTGTGTCCGCTTAATACTGACACAGCTAGATTGTGTACCGGCAGTATAACCCTTGAGTTCCCCTCCTCCTATACGGACTTATACAGCAACTCAAATGTGCCGCCTCCATAAAAACGTCACCAGAGGTGGCTCTTCCCCAAGATATCCCCGCTAGCTACGCTAATGTAGTTTAATTAAATTCATTTAATTTAATTCTCTTCTCTTGCAACAAAAAGAATAAGACCATACAATACAATATGAGCTTAAAACTTTATTAACTTTCATTTAGAATGTTCGATAAAATTGCTCTCACTATGTGGTTAGTATTTATTTTGTAAAATCCATTGGAGTAAAAGTCAAATTGAGAAGATATCAGAGTAAATACAACAGCGATACCTGTAAAAGTGCAGTCTCTAGCCCCTGTTATTCTATTATATTCTTATATCGCCATTAGGCGGCGAGCTGGCAGAAACGTTAACACGCCGGGCGAAATGCGTAGCCGTATTTCGTCTGCTGTTACGTTCTGAATTCAAATTCCGCCGAGGTCGACTTTGCCTTTCATCCTT